>NC_035170.2:18452855-18727847 GCF_001659605.2 Manihot esculenta
TGAACAGTGGGGCTGACACCCGGACATATAGTTTGGTGGATGCTTGCTGATACGGATTTAATATAGAGAGCTCCAAATCATGACAAATAAAGTTACCATCACTTAATTCAAGGCTTACAAGATGAGAACTACATTTGAAAAGTATGGGAAAATAAGAAAATAAGCGACACACTCTTCAACACATGTGGATGCGCGACATAATTTCAGATCGCGCAATGCATGTATGACCGAATTACACTTAAGTCAATTTTGTTATTTTTGTATTTTAATATTTTGTGGGATTTATTTGAAATTAATTTGGCCTAAATTAGAAGTTAAATTCGTGCAGACTATTTAGGAAGAAGATTTCTCTAAGACAATTTAGGAAAATGATCTTTAATGTAATCTAGGTTTGACTATTTGACTAGATACCCTCCCTATATTGTAATTACATCTTCCTACACTAGAATTACGGTTTGAAGGCTATAAAAATACCTTTAAGGTGACAGCCACTAGAGCCAAAAAATAAAAGATGATGTTATGAATAAAATTTGATTCTTCTCCATTATTTAGCAACTTATCAAGATTTAACTTTGTAGTGTTCTAATATGGATCTCCTCCATGCTTAGTTAACTTATCAAGAATTTCTTGTAGCATTCTCGAAACTGGAATCACTTGATTATCTATATTTCTAATCACATTGATTGGTTAGGGGTGTAGTAAAGCAACCTTCACTTGATTATCTATGTTTCTAATCACATTGATTTGTTAGGGGTGTAGTAGAGCAACATTCGCTCCATTATCTATGTTTCTAATCACATTTGTAGGTTAGGGAGAATGCCATATAATATTAAACTGTCATTTTGAAAAAATAGAATCTTAGGATCTCTTGATTAGACCAATAAAATTTAATAACTTGGGAGTTTATTATTTTTTTACACTTCTTACTATATCTTGCCTGCCGATAAAGTGAACGTGAAATAAATGGTTACTGAGCCACTTGCCCCAGGTTATTCAGCTCAAGTGGCTACTAGCCCACTCATGGTTACCTAATTAAAAGGTATGGGGGTGTAATACCCGACTAGACTCCGGTATCGGAATTCCTACCGTCCGGTGGAATCTCGGATGTCGGAAGCCTCTAGTAGGGTAGAAACATGTTTTCTTAAAATGTTTTAATGTATTTCATGATTTTAAGTAAAAAAGGAAATGAGTTTTTGCATGAAAACAACCTTGGAGGAAAACCCAGGTTTGGCCGCCGAACATGCAGGCATTTCGGGTGTGCCTTAGGCCCCGAAGGCATAAGTGAGGGAAGTCCAGGTTCGGCCGCCGAACTTCAAGTTCGGCCGCCGAACATGGCATGCATGCGGAGGCACGTTCGGCCCCCGAACGTGGTCTGGCCAGCCACTATAAAAGGGTCCCTTAGCCGAACACGGGCGAGCTTTTCTCCCCATTTTCGGCCAAGGTGAGCTCTCCGTCGTCCCTCACCAATCTTTGAGTTCTTCCTTCAAATCTTTCATCATTTTCACAAGTTTTCATCTTGTTTTGAAGATTTTCAAGTTTTGAGCAAGTTTTGAGCTTGGAGACCTAAGGAAGTTGAAAATCTCCCATCTCCAAGATTAGGTCGTCTCTCTCTCGATCTTCAAGAGGTAAGAGCCGATCTTAAGCTCATTGCATGTTTTAAGTAAGTTTTATGAAGATCTATGGGGTAGAAGGCATGTTTAGCTTATGGTTAGGTTTATGAGTTTATGATGTGTTTTTGAACAATGTGGCTTGCAAATGCATGATTGATGTGTTGTAGATGGGGTTTTAGATAGTTTGAAGCCCCTAGGAGCTTGTATGCTTGTGTATGTGTGTTGTAGAATAGGTTTATGCATGTTTGGATGGAATGGGAGGCGTATATGCATAGAAGAGCTGAGTTTCTGCCACTAAGGGAGAAACCAGGTTCGGCAGCCGAAGGAACTTTCGGCCGCTGAACATGCTTGTGGAAGCAGCCTTCGGCTGCCGAAGCTTGCCCCCGAAAGGAGACTTTCGTCTCTGTCTGGGAGTTTCGGCCGCCGAAAGTGCTGCCGAACATGCATGAGTTTTGCCTCTGTCTGGGAGTTTCGGCCGCCAAAGGTGCCGCCGAACCTGCCTGACTTTCGGCTCTGGAGGGACTTTCGGCCGCCGAACCTGCCGCCGAAAGTGCCCTGTCCAGCCTTCCTTTGCATGTTCTTGCATGGATGTTTTGAGGTGTTTTAGAGGGTTTTTGGGGGATGTTTTCAGAGTCATGTTATAGTATGTTGGTCCCTCATTTGAGTCCACCTGTGTAGGTTCGGACCCGAGGAACCGAGGACCTCAGCAGTGAGTCAGCTGCTTCAGTCAGTGTTAGAGTTAGCCAGAGGTGAGTAGAATAACTCTTTATGTTTCAAGTAAATAAATTAGTTTTGAGCATGTTCATGTATCACGGATGCCATGTGATATTTTAGGTTGTTTGCATGAGAAATCACGAATATGTCGCATTGCATAATATGTTGTTGATGTGGATGAATGTTGAATGATCCATTAGCCCTCATATGTTATGACGTGATGATATGACATGGAAGTCCAGGTGTGGCATGCACTACGCCCCTGGCACTATGTAAGAGAAAGACCGGATGTGGCCTGCACTACGCCCCCGGCACCATTGATTATGTATGTTATGTTATGTATAAGAGAAAGACCAGGTGTGGCCTGCACTACGCCCCTGGCATGATTGGAATATGTAGAGGGCTAAATGGTGACAAGTTCATCCTTGATATGATTAGTTGTGATGAGATGCATTTCATGATAGCATGTGTTTTAAATGCTTTATTATTCTGCTCACTGGACTCTAGTAGCTCACCCCTCTCCCAAATTCCCCAGGCTTGCAGGTACAGGGTAGACTAGGAGGTCAGCAAGAGTATTGAAGTCATTTGTATGTAATAGATAGAATGTGGACATGATAAAATGTAAAGTTATGAATAGTTATGTAATGTAATGATATTGAGGATTAGAGGTTGTGCTTGACCTATGTGTAAGGTATCCCTTTTAATGCATGATCCTAGATCTTTTATGATGTTTATGTAAACCAACTCAACACATGTTGTATTTGCCCATTGGGGCATTGATGAGATCCCACAGAGGGGTCGATGTTTATGATTATGTCTATGTTCAGTGCATGCACAGGTTGAGTTTGGTGTTTGAATGAAAGAAAAGTTTTAATTTTTATGTATGTTGTTGATCATGTATGGGATTAAACAGGTTTACAGGTTGCATGTCAGGCTTGCTACGGGTCCCGGCGGCCTTAAGCCGACCTGGATCCTAGCGCCGGTAGCGGTCCGATTTTCGGGTCGTTACAGGGGGAGTGTTTAAACGGCCCATAAAGGGGTGATACTCTTTCAAACATCGATTCTTCCGTACGGAATCACCTTAAGGGGGTCATCAAGTACCGCATTACTTGGGCCATCAAGTTGGTAACCAATTAATCAAGCAACTAGAGGAGTGGGTCATAGAAGTGTATTTATTTCTAATTTTTGCTTTTGCTATTATTCTTTTTTCTCTTTTTTATTTGATGATACCCCTTAATTTTCACATAAACACTTAGTCTAAATAATGTCCTTTAAATCATTGTCAACAAAGGGCAGCAACTCATTTAAAAGAACATGCATTCATTATCAATTTTTTAAATAAGGACCACACTTCATGAGCTTTCAAAAAAAAAAAAAACTAACAAAATGAACAATGATGAATTTATTCTATTTAAGCTAGCATACAAATGGCATAAGAACTTGAATTCTATGATAAAGGACATATTAATTTCTCATGGCAAGTAAGGAGCTGTAAAAAAATTTATTTATTATTTTTTTATTTTTATTATTTTTTGAATAAAATGATACTAATATTGGAAATCATAAAAAAATTAAATTGAGAAACAATTTAGCAAGTGCAAGTGCTGAGAAATAGTTGAGAATCATAAAAACAAATCAAGTGTTTATAGGCTTGGGCAAACCTCTAGCTCAAACAGCAAAAATGTAGAGAAGAATTAAAATTTTCAAAAAAAATTTTCAGAATAAAACAAAAATATATCCAAAATTAATCAATCTCATCAATCACAAAAATACTTCTATTTCTATTCCAACCATATCTCTCCCCCCAGTTACTCCTCGCATTGTCTTCAATATGGAAAAAATTCAATCAAACGGGGGAAGTTCACAAAATAAAATAAAATAAAGTCAAAAGAGAACTTCTTTGAGGATTAAGCCGCATAGAACTCAAGCTGGTGGTGGTTGGGGTATGGGCAACCCTAAGTGAGAGAGAATGATATCCAATTTGACATCAATGTGGTGCATGTTTGACTCACGGTTGTCGAAGCCGGTCAAAAATAACCTTTCCGATTATCAACAATTTTACAACTGCAGATAGTGGTAAAGGATCGAATCCACAGAGAATTGAAAACTTATCTATTTTTCTCAACAAGACCAGGAGATTAAACTGAATGAGAAACTGAAAGCAAGTAACTGCAAGCGGAACAAAAGTAAAGTGCAATAAAAGTAAAAAATGGGGGTTTTGAGATTGATTTGATTAGCAAACTACTGAAAGCAATTAAATGAGCAAGTAATTAAAATAAAAGAGAAATTCAATATGAGAAAGGTCTAGTTGAAGAGATGGATCCACTTTGGTTGTTTGGATTGATCATTGAAACTTATGTTCTCTTGATTGATTCAATAGATTAGTTATGGAGGTGGAAGAGAGGTGGAAGACGCTTCTCACCACCATGTCTCTCCTTATGATTAAATCAATTAGGGAACGTCCTCTAATCAATTACTAATTAACAAATTGCCAATGAATGTCCTTGGGCCTTAGGCATCAAAACAATTGTCAATTGCATGAAGAAATAGAGAGATCCAATTCTAGCTACCCAAACGCATGGAGATGTTGCTAGATCATACAATTCCTTAGTTATTACATCAAGTGTTCTTATGTTTGAATAATTTCAACAATTACAAACTAAAAATTATCCAAACTAACAATCAATTACCTTGCAATCAAGAATCAAGTGGCCAATTTGATCAAAACAACAAAGTAATAATAGATTCAAGCACTAAATTGCATGAATATTGAACAAATCAAAGACAAATAGTTTATGTTCAGATCTCACAATCCATAAAACAACCTTAGTTTCAATCAATTTTCAACTAGAATAAATGGTTTCAGCCTCTCATAGCTGAAACAAAGACCAAAAATAAAAGAAAAGAAGAAAGGTAGAAGAAGAGATGTGAATCCCGTAGGTGCCTCTAAGGGAGGCTTTAAAGAGCATGGGGAGGCTCCTTATGTGTCTTTTTATACTTGAAAAGTGTTGCCCTAGATGATACTTGCTTTCTAATTAGTGAAGAGGCTGCCCAAGGTGTCAAGAGGCTGCCCAAAAGACTTCAAAAGGCTGCCCAAAATGCCCTTGGTCCAAGATGTGCCATCCATGCACATGTGAGAAGGGAAAAACGTGGGGCATGTATTCAAGTGTAAGGAGTGGGGCATTTGGTCTTTGCTTGCTGCCCAAGTGTCTTCAAGATGCTGTCCAAGGTGCCCAAGACTTTCCTTCACACTCTCCTTGCCGCCCATGCACTAATAAGGAAGGTGGAGCCTCCTTTGCAATTTGAATTTTGAATGTGCAAGGCATGAGGTGGCAAGCATGTGATCTTTGGATTTAGCTTCCTTAATAAGCTGGATTTTGAAATTCAAAATTTGAATATGAATCTTGAAGATTTGAAATTCAAAATACTTTCCTTATTTGCCTCTTCATTTATGGCAACTTGAGACTTGGCTTCTTGAATAAGGAAAAGGCTACTTGGAGATTTGAAATTTGAATTTCAAATTGCTTTGGCTGAATGTTCTTTCCTTCTTTGCCACTTTCTTTATTTAGAACTTTCCTTATTTAGCTTCACTTGAATTCAACTTGGCAGGCTTGCTCTCCTTTGCTCCATTTAAGGCAGTTTTTAAGGGTATTTTCTCCAAAATGTCCTTTTTCACCATTTTTTGCAAAATAATGTCAAGAGCACCAAATTAAGCAGAAATCATGTAAATAATAATCAATAATATCAAGATAAAATGGACTAAAATATGTTCTATCAAATACCCCCACACCTAGCCTTTTGCTTGTCCTCAAGCAAATAAACATAGTCAAACAAGCTCTCTTTGCTCTAGATCCTTTATGTCCACTTAAACTCTTACTCAAGACACCTATTTTGAAGCATTGCAGTGAAGAATATATGCATGAAGATTACTCACCTTCTTTCCTTGTTTCCCTTTACTTACCATGGCTAGGATTTGTTTTACTCAAGAGAGAGATCATACATGCACATATTGTCTGTTCAGTTAGGACTCTTTTTAGCTTTCGGATTGACTTGCCCTTACCTTGAAGTACTTTATTTAGTCTTTTGCACTTAGATCTTGCTTGAAAAAGTCACCAACCTTTTGACGTGAAAGTACATATTGGTGATACCCACCCCTAGTTACTCAGTTGGTCACCTATTCAAGTGGCTACTAGCTCTGTTCATAGTTTTTCAATCATTGGAACAGTTTTGAATTTGTGCTCATGAGGTCTTTGCCTTTGTTGAATTTTCTTTCTCTCAATGATTTGGGCAAATCAACACCAATTACTAAAACAAGTCATGTTAATTTCATTCACACAATTTTCAATTTATTCTCTTTAATGAGTGTCATCAATATATTTTTCACTATGGCAAACTCAAAGATTCAATTCAAAAAGCAATTCTCAAACATGAATATAACTCACTGCAATTGATTCAACATAAGTTTAAAGAGTCATCACATCAATGGGGTCATGGAAAGAAAAGCTTATCCAACATAGTTCATCAGTTTGAGTAGAGCAAATAAAAAAGAAGAAGAAGGTTGTGGTTGTGTGTGTGTTATTGAAAGCAAAAAAATGAAAACAAACTAAAGGGAAAACTGAAAGCAAAAATCGCATGAACTGAAACAAGCAAAAATCGCAAATTTGAAAGGAAAATGAAAAAAAATTTCGCAGACTGAAGACCATGTAAATTCGTAGAACTAAAAGGAAAAGAAGAAGAAGAAGAAAAGAAGAGAAGAAGAGAAGAAGAAGAAGAGGAGATATGCACCCCCACACCTAAATCATGCATTGTCCTCAATGTATAAGAAACATAAAAGAACAAAGGAAATTGAGTACTCCCCTGGGGTGTAAGGTGCATGGTGCGATGCACTTAGACTGACTGAGATGGTTGATGTAGTGGAATTTCTTCCACTACTTGCACTGAAAATCCTTCATAATAAGGTTTTAGACGATGGCCATTCACCTTGAAGATTTTTCCTGTCTCTATACTGCGAATGTCTACAGCTCCATGTGGATAAGCATGCTCTACAATGAATGGTCCAATCCACCTAGACTGTAGCTTTCCTAGAAACAATTTCAAACGAGAGTCAAAGAGTAAGACTTTATCACCAACCTCAAATTGTTTTCTTGAAAGCTGACTGTCATGGGAGGCTTTGGTTTTTGCTTTGTAGTTCCAAAAAGTCTCATAAGCATCTCGTCTTATTTCCTCTAGCTCTTGCAGTTGCAACTTGCGATGTTGTCCAGCTTCTTTGAGATCCATGTTGCAATTCTTTATAGCCTAATAGGCCTTGTGTTCAAGCTCAACTGGAAGGTGACAAGCTTTTCCATAGACCAATCTGTAAGGGGACATACCTATGGAGATTTTGTAAGCTGTCCTGTAGGCCCATAGAGCATCATCCAGACATGTACTCCAATCCTTTCGGTTGGGAGATACTGTCTTTTCAAGGATGGCCTTGATTTCTCTATTGGACACTTCAGCTTGCCCATTTGTCTAAGGGTGGTAGGCTGTGGATGTCCTATGTATGACATTGTGCTTTCTGAGAAGGCTTTCCACTACCTTATTGCAAAAATGGGTCCCTCTGTCACTGATGATTGCCTTTGGTACTCCATGTCTGGCAAAGATGTTGGTTTTCACAAAGTCTACTACTGCCTTGGCATCATCAGTCTTTGTTGCTCTAGCTTCCACCCATTTGGATATATAATCCACTGCAAGGATGATGTAAGTGTATCCAAAGGATGGTGGGAATGGGCCCATGAAGTCTATGCCCACACATCAAATACCTCATAGACCATGATGGTGTTCTATGGCATTTGATTTCTGTTGCTCAGATTTCCAGTCTGTTGACACCTAGCGCATGATCTGCAAAACAGAAAAGCATCTCGAAAAATAGTGGGCCAAAACAGGCCACTTTCAAGTATTTTATGAGCAGTCTTTCTTGGACCAAAGTGTCCACCACAACTATATGAATGACAAAAAGTAAGCACAGAAGCTATTTCTTGGTCTGGAATACATCTCCTTATCATTTGGTCAGCACAATGTTTCCACAAATATGGCTCATCCCAAACATAGTATTTGGCATCTTTCTTTATCTTATCCTTGGTGTGCTTTGGCATGTCAGAAGGTAAGTTACCTATGGCTAAGTAGTTCACCATATCTGCATACCATGGCTCATCAGATTGGGCAAGGAAGATTTGTTCAAGGAGGTCATTCTTACATTCTTCAGATTCAGAAAGGTGTTGCAAAGATGTCTGTGCAGAAATGGTTTCAGAAGTCTCCTTCTGCGCAAGATCTGACTGCAAAGGCAGACTGGAAGAGCTTGCCTGGGCTGGAGGATGAAGGGCTGCGCTGAAGATGGTTTCAGTCTGTGATGGGGGCTGAGGTGAAAGATTTGGTGGCCGAAAGATGGTGGAGTTCAGCGGCCGAAAGGCAGTGGAGTCCGACGGCCGAAAGATGGTGGCTTTAATTTGCGCAAGTCCTTCTTGAAGTGGTGCAACAGAGTTTTCTTCATCCTGCACTTGACTGTAAACTACCTGTTGGACACTACAGGCTGTCTCTTTCAGTTTTGGCTCTTTCTGGCTCTCGTTCCTACAAAGATCATCATTCAGAATACAATCTTGATTCTCATCAAACATTTCCTGGCTCAAGCAGTCAATAATATCAAGACCATAAATATGGGACGTATCATGTGGATATTTCATGGCATCATAGACATTAAATTTAATGACTTCTCCTTCAAATTCCATAGTCAAAGTACCATCATGCACATCAATCTTAGTCCTAGCAGTGCTCAAGAAGGGACGTCCAAGAAGGATGTCAGAACTAGTATTGCAACTATCTTCCTTAGTATCAATCACATAAAAATCTGCAGGAAAGACAAGTTCATCTACTTGAACTAACACATCTTCTAGAACACCTATGAGATATACCACAGATCTATCAGCTAATTGTATCACAACTCTTGTGTCTTTCAGTGCACATGCATTCAGAGATTTATAGATGGAAAGAGGCATAACATTTATGGATGCACCAAGATCACACATAGCTTTCTTAATTCCAACATTCCCTATTTTGCAAGAAATAACAAACATACCTTTATCTTTGCATTTAGTAGGGAGTTCTCTTTTAATCAAAGCAGTAACAACTTCACCTACACTTACTTTCTCTTTCTCAGCAAGCTTTCTTCTATTGGTACACAATTCTTTCAAAAATTTTGCGTACCTGGGAATCTGCTTGATAGCATCTAGCAGGGGTATGTTGATTTCTACCTTTTTGAAAGTCTAAAGGATCTCCCTTTCTTCCTTTTCTTTTTGTGTTCTTTCAAATCTCTTTGGAAAAGGAGGTGGAATGTGAAAACGTACCTTTTGATCAGTCTTCTGCGCAGGAATGGCTTCAAATGGGGTTCGGCTAGCTGGCTCAGGTGAGTGTTGCGCAGGAGTTGTTTCAATTTGCACAGGGGTGGTCTCAAATTGCGCAGGCTCTTGTGCAACTTGCTTCTCTTCCTCGAATCTGGTATCTTGAAGTTCTTTCTCACTTCTCAAGGTGATGGCACTCATATTCTGTCTGGGGTTAGTTTCAGTTTGGGAAGGAAGTTTACCTTGAGATTCAGATTTGCTCATTAGTTGTCCCACCTGCTGTTGGAGAGTTTGCACAGAGTTTGTAAGTGTCTCTATCATTCTTTCAAGGTGCTGATTGGAATTTGAAGGTGCTGGTTGGGGCTGATTCCTGTGATAGTTCTGATAGTTCTGATTATTGTTGGCCCTTCCGTAGCTGAAATTGGGATAGTATCTGTAACAGCCCGAAAACCGAACTGCCACCAGCACTAGGATCCATATCGACTTAAGGTCGCCGGGACCCGTAGTAAGCCTGCTATCCTGACTGTGAACCTGTGACATCCCATACATGATCATATAGCCGGGTATTACAGTCTCTCCAGCCTGGATTGTATGTGTTAGAATATGGATCATGTCTAGGCTGGTTGTTATATCCTCTAATGGCATTAGCTTGCTAGTTGTCTTCTTGAAGAGTAGGACATTGATCAGTTGGATGTCCTACATATATACAAATACCACATGGCCTAGGCGGCTGGGCTGCTTGAATATGTTGAACCAGTCCTATGGCAAAATCTTTCATAACAGATGTCAGTTCAGAAATAGAAGGTGAACTTACCTCATTGACTCCTCTCTGTAGTTGCTTTTCTTCTCCATATTGCCTAGATGAGGCTGCAAGTGTTGAGATCAACTCTCTCATCTCTCTAGGTGTCTTGTCTACAATGGATCCTCCACAATCTACATCAATGAACTTCCTTTCTGATGAGAGCAATCCTCCATAGAAGAACTCTATGAGGGATTTGTCTGACATATCATGTTGTGGACAACATGTACATAGTCTTTCAAACCTTTCCCAATAATCATATAAATCTTCAGTTGGTTTCTGTCTTATGCTAGTGATTTCTCTTATTATGCCAATGGCTTTAGATGTTGGGAAATATTTGTTCAGAAAAGTTATAACCATATCATCCCAAGAAGTGATAGATCCAGGTGGTGAATAAAATAACCAATCCTTAGCATAGTCATATAATGAAAAAGGAAAAGCTCTTAACTTAACATGATCTTCAGAAATACCTTGAGGTCTCATAGATGAACAGACAATATTAAACTCTTTCAAGTGCTTGTGTGGATTTTCATTTTGCAAACCTCTAAATTTAGGAAGAAGATGGATCAAACCTGTTTTCAGTTCAAAGGGAACTGTCAGAGGTGGGTAGGTGATGCAAAGAGATGCTTGATCACCTACAGGTGTTGTCAATTCTCTCATGATTCTTTCTCTTGGCATTGGAGCTCTAATGGCTGGATTTTCTTGAATTATTTAGTCTTGGACAACATGTCTATTATGGGCAGCAGCTTGTGCATTAGGTTCAGCCATTGGTGCGAAGTTCGGTGGCTGGAGAAGGGAAGGTTCGGCAGCCGAATGTTGATGAAGTTTCAGGCGCAGTGGCTTGCTTTCCGAGTCTCCTGATTGTGCGTTCAATTTCTAGATCGGAAGGTAGAGTGTCCCTACATTCAGATCTAGTCATGAAAGAAAAATAAACAAGTTAGAACAATTCCCCGGCAATGGCGCCAATTTTTGACTTGCGGTTGTCGAAGCCGGTCAAAAATAACCTTTCCGGTTATCAACAATTTTACAACTGCAGATAGTAGTAAAGGATCGAATCCACAGAGAATTGAAAACTTATCTATTTTTCTCAACAAGACCAAGAGATTAAACTGAATGAGAAACTGAAAGCAAGTAACTGAAAGCGGAACAAAAGTAAAGTGCAATAAAAGTAAAAAGGGGGGTTTTGAGATTGATTTGATTAGCAAACTACTGAAAGCAATTAAATGAGCAAGTAATTAAAATAAAAGAGAAATTCAATATGAGAAAGGTCTAGTTGAAGAGATGGATCCACTTTGGTTGTTTGGATTGATCATTGAAACTTATGTTCTCTTGATTGATTCAATAGATTAGTTATGGAGGTGGAAGACGCTTCTCACCACCATGTCTCTCCTTATGATTAAATCAATTAGAAAACGTCCTCTAATCAATTACTAATTAACAAATTGCCAAGGAACGTCCTTGGGCCTTAGACATCAAAACAATTGTCAATTGCATGAAGAAATAGAGAGATCCAATCCTAGCTACCCAAACGCATGGAGATGTTGCTAGATCATACAATTCCTTAGTTGTTACACCAAGTGTTCTTATGTTTGAATAATTCCAGCAATTACGGACTAAAAATTATCCAAACTAACAATCAATTACCTTGCAATCAAGAATCAAGTGGCCAATTTGATCAAAACAATAAAGTAATAATAGATTCAAGCACCAAATTGCATGAATATTTAACAAATCAAAGACAAATAGTTTATGTTCAGATCTCACAATCCATAAAAAAACCTTAGTTTCAACCAATCTTCAATTAGAATAAAAGGTTTCAGCCTCTCCTGGCTGAAACAAAAACCAAAAATAAAAGAAAAGAAGAAAGGTAGAAGAAGATATGTGAATCTCGTAGGTGCCTCCAAGGGGGCTTCAAAGAGCATGGGGAGACTCCTTATGCGTCATTTTATACTTGAAAAGTGTTGCCCTAGATGATACTTGCTTCCTAATTAGTGAAGAGGCTGCCCAAGGTGTCAAGAGGCTGCCCAAAAGACTTCAAGAGGCTGCCCAAAATGCCCTTGGTCCAAGATATGCCATCCATGTACATGTGAGAAGGGAAAAACGTGGAGCATGTGTTCAAATGCAAGGAGTGGGGCCTTTGGTCTTTGCTTGCTGCCCAAGTGTCTTCAAGATGCTGTCCAAGGTGCCTAAGACTTGCCTTCACACTCTCCTTGCCGCCCATGCACTAATAAGGAAGGTGGAACCTCCTTTGTAATTTGAATTTTGAATGTGCAAGGCATGAGGTGGTAAGCATGTGATATTTGGATTTAGCTTCCTTAATAAGCTGGATTTTGAAATTCAAAATTTGAATATGAATCTTGAAGATTTGAAATTCAAAATACTTTCCTTATTTGGCTCTTCATTTATGGCAACTTGAGACTTGGCTTCTTGAATAAGGAAAAGGTTACTTGGAGATTTGAAATTTGAATTTCAAATTGCTTTGGCTGAATGTTCTTTCCTTCTTTGTCACTTTCCTTATTTAGCTTCACTTGAATTCAACTTGGCAGGCTTGCTCTCCTTTGCTCTATTTAAGGCAGTTTTTAAGGGTATTTTCTCCAAAATGTCCTTTTTCACCATTTTCTGCAAAATAATATCAAGAGCACTAAATTAAGCAGGAAATAATGTAAATAATCATCAATAATATCAAGATAAAATGGACTAAAATATGTTCTATCAATGTTCTATCTTGGAGTTGCTTCAGGATCTTAGGTTTCACCTCCTATTTTTCCTCATCATCATCACTGGTTAATTGATAGATAGGAGTCTTACCTTTCGTCTGCGAATGCGTTTGTTGCGTGGTTGTGGGCGGCGAGGAGACTAGTGGCGGCAGGCATAGAAGAACGTGCGATTGACTCAACAATCGGTAGGGAGGGAGCAGGGAGGGCGCAGAAGGACGTGCGACTGGTGAGGAAGGCGCAAAAGGATGTGCGATCATCGAGGAGGGCGTGGAAGGATGCGCGATCGGCGAGGAGGGCGCGGAAGGACATGCAACCAGCAAGGAGGGCACGGTCGGGGGTCTGTCATGCGCGCGAGATCCAATCGTCGCGACTGCTGGAGTCTTTGGTGCGATTCGACGGCGATGCAATGAGCGGTGCCTTTTAGTTGGAGTGGCAGCGTCGGTGGTCTCAAGAGCAGTGGCATCGGCTGCGGTGTCGACGGTCTTCACCATCCTGCAGATTGAAAGGAGCGGGAAAGGAAGAGGAAGAAGGTAAATAAGGAGAGATAAAGAAATTAGGTTTTAATTTATATATATATATACTTTTATTTATTTATTTATTTATTTGTTATTATTATTATTATTATTATTAATATTTATGAATTGAAAAATAAGATCAAGTAGAACAAAACTTACATTCCTTTTGGAGCAATTTTAAAAATAACAACTTACCTCTAAAAAAGTTCCCTAAAGTCCTGAATTGCCCAAAGGTCCAATCTGCTCCAAAAATAACAGATAGATTAATTAAAATTGGAAAATTAAAAGAAACTCACTAGTGACTCACCAAGCTTGGGCAAGCCTGTAACCCTGGGTTGCCTCTAAAGCAACGCCCTTGTTTATTGTCCTAGGCTAGACTTCAGTGGCATGTTAAGCTTTATCCACTTCCATTTTCATATTCATTCAGCATCCAAATCAACTTCATTGCTTTTAAAGTATTCAACTTGGAGGAGATTATGATTGGAAGTATGTTATTACTTCCCAAAAATGCATATTTCAAATGAGCTGGAAGCATTTTTAACTCAAGTTCTGGTGCCTTGTAGCTTAAAATGTCTAATGAGTGGATTATTTCTATGATTTCTTATCTGAATTGCGATGTGCTATTGTCAAGGTAGTCCATTGTTAAGTTTTCGATTAAAACTGTTAGTGTATTTGCCCTAGGCCATTGTCTTGGGCCTTTTTATATGTCATCTTGGTTATTAATAAAAGAGGTTTTATTATCATTATTATTTGTTTGCATGTTACAGAATAATGATTAATATCCCTAATTACTTATTATTATGGTGATAATAACAAAATATGACTAGTATGATTATTGATTGATAATCATTAGATGATTATGTATATGTTGATATAATTCAATAATCATAGATACTTGTTAGAGAACAAAGTATTGGATGGACCCACATTGAGATCACTACATGGGTTATTATCATAGGAGAATCTCAAGATAGTTATGTTTTAATCCTTTGACTTGAGATTGTCATAGTTTCCAACATAAGGACTGTTATGTTTTGACATAACCAAATATTGTCTTTAATTGAATAATCATAAAGGTTATGATTGAGCATAATAAAAATTATGTAGAGGATATTGAATAATCAAGATAGGATTTGTCCCTCTCTTTGAGGGAGACATCTTCTGGACCCCTTAATAAGTGAGACTGAGAAATGCATGGTCATACTCAAATGAATTGATAATATGATCAATATCATTTGGTTTTATCAGTCTACTTAGAGATCAAGATGTTGGGAAATTCCGAGATTATTGCAACCCAGTTGCGCAGCGGAAAAATAAAATCTCTGTTGATTTCCTTTCCCAGAATCCGAGTGCTTCATTTAATTCAAAAGATGGATATGAGACTAACCTGTTAATCTCGTCAAGAAGATACAATGCCGGACTGATGGTGCTGCCTTTTCAAATGAACACCCTCAATGGTATCCACACGAACGTCTTCTATCCTTCTAGAGTGCTAGCTCTCTCAAGGATGGATAGATTATGTGCTCCACAATCTGCAGCGATTAGACTGAATTTTCTAAAAACTGTCATCAACACTCTCTTCGTAGAAGGAGTATTTATATGTTTCAGTCTTTTTATTTTTCCACAACTCTTTTCCTAAAAGAGTTGTACTACTCTTTTCCCAAAAGAGTTGTACTACTCTTTTCCCAAAAGAGTTGTGTTCAGAACCCACTATCACAATCTTGCATATACTCAAATATCTTTATGTGATAGAGTCCTTTATCTGTAACAGTTACAGATAGACTGTAGATCTTTTAAATATTATTATCTTATAATAATAAATAATTAATAATAATAACACTTTATTATTATTAATTAATATTAATAATAATAACACTTTATTATTATTAATTATACTAATGGGCTTTTAGCCCATTAATATAGCACATCAACAACGTTCTTGTGTGTGACCCAATAGGCTCTCATTAATTGGCAATAGGCCCAGTCCAACAAGGCCTATAAGTCATAAGTGGCCTCTAGCAAGACATTATGACTACCCAACTAATATGAGGATCAATAGTCCGATAAAGCCTATTAAATAGAACATGTATTAATCCCTTTGTCACACGATATCTAGTTTGAACATAAGTCACGGTCAATGTTAAACTTATAATGTTCAAACTTATGATTTCTCGATCTCTAAGTAGACTGATAAATTCAAATGATATTGATCACACTATCAATTCATTTGAGCATGGCCATGCATTTCTCAGTCTCACTTATCGAGGGGCCCAGAAGATATCTCTCTCATAGAGAGGGACAAATCCTATCTTGATTGTTCATTATCCTCTACATAATTTCTATTATGCTCAATCATAACCTTTATGATTGTCTAATTAAAGACAACATTTGGTTATGTCAAAACATAATAGTCCTTATGTTGGAAACTATGACAATCTCAAGTCAAAAGATTAAGACATAACTACTTTGAGATTCACTTATGACAATGACCCATGTAGTGATCTCAATGCGGGTCCATCCAATACTTTGTTCTCCAACAAGTATTTATGATTATTGAATTATATCAACATATACATAATCATCTCATGATTATCAATCAATAACCATACCAGTTATATTTTATTATTATCAACATAATAATAAGTAACTAGGGATGATAATCATTATTATGTAACATGCAAACAAATAATAATGATAAAAACCTCTTTTATTAATAACCAAAATGACATACAAAAAGGCCCAAGATAATGGCCTAGGGCATATACTACAATCTCCCACTTGCACTAGGTCTAATCATACAAGTATCTAATACCCATAGACCTAGTGTGCTGATCATGCTTGACTTGTGAAAGAGGCTTAGTCAGTGGATCTGCAATGTTTTCATTTGTGTCTACTTTGCATATTTTGATATCTCCTCTATCAATGATCTCTCGAATAAGGTGATATCACCTGAGTATATGTTTTAGATCTCTGGTGAGATCTAGGCTCCTTTACCTGTGCTATGGCACCGTTATTATCACAATAAAGGTCCATAGATTTTGCAATGCTGGGAACTATTCCCAACTCTGAGATGAATTCCTTCAACCAGACTACCTTTTTAGCTGCATCTGATGCTGCTATATACTCAGCTTCTATTGTAGAATCTGCTATAGTGCTCTGCTTGGAACTCTTCCAACTAACAACTCCACCATTTAAATTGAATACGAATCCTGACTACGATATGAAGTCATCTATGTCGGTTTGGAAACTAGCATCTGTGTAACCACTTACAACTAGCTCGTCTTCCAAACCTCCATAAACTAGGAATGTATCCTTAGTCCTTCTAAGGTACTTTAGGATATTCTTAACAGCTGTCTAGTGACTTTCACTGGGATCAGCCTGATATCTGCTTGTTGTGCTCAAGGCATATGAGACGTCTGGTCTAGTACATAACATGGCATACATGATAGATCCAATAGCAGAAGCATAAGGAATCTTATTCATTCTTTCTCGCTCATCAGATGTCATAGGACATTGATTCTTGCTGAGATGAATACCATGAGACATGGGCAAGAATCCTCTTTTGGAATCTTGCATGCTGAACCTTTTCAGCACCTTGTCAATATAAGTACTTTGACTCAGACCGATTATCCTCTTGGATCTATCCGTATAGATCTTAACCTTTTGCAAGGTAAGGATATCATTTCCAATGAGTAATATGTCATCCACATATAGGACTAAAAACACAACTGCACTCCCACTAACCATCTTATAAACACAAGGTTCATCTTCATCAATGAGCAAAAGTTCACGATTATCAGTCATGAGAAATCCATAACTCTCAGGCTGATGACGTGTCCTATCAGATCTGCGTGGGACTTATGTCACCCTTTCAGTCTCCACAACTATTTGTGATTCTGAAAGTGGTTCTATCGGTGGTTCAATGCTCTCTTGTAGTGCTTGAGTTTCCTCAAGTCACACTATACTCCCACTAAATCTCTGAGAGATAAATTCCTTTTTCAAAAAGGTACCATTTCGAGCAACAAACACTTTGTTCTCTGAGGGAATATAGAAATAATATCCTTTGATTTTCTTAGGATACCCCACAAAATTGCACTTGATAGATTTTGGAGCTAGCTTATCTGAAATCGAGCGTTTCACATAAGCCTCACACCCCCAAATCTTAAGAAAAGACAAATTGGGCATTTTTCCAGTCCATAACTCATATGGTGTCTTTTCAACCGCTTTCGATGGTACTCGGTTTAAAATGAATGCAGTTGTTTCCAAGACATAACCCCAAAACGATAAAGAGAGATTTGTTTGACTCATCATAGATCGAACCATATCTAATAAAGTTCGATTTCTCCTTTCAGAAATACCATTCCATTGTGGAGTTCCTGGAGAAGTTAATTGTGAAACAATTCCACAGTTTCTAAGATGTTCATCAAACTCTTGGCTCAAATATTCACCACCTCGATCAGATCGAAGCATCTTAATAGTTCTACCAAGTTGATTTTATACTTCATTTTGAAAATTTCTAAACATTTCAAAAGATTCATGCTTATGTTTCATTAGGTAGACATAGCCATACTTACTGAAATCATCAGTGAATGTAATGAAGTACTGATAACCTCCCTGGTACTAATGCTTAGTGGGCCACATACATCTGTATGTATTAAGCCCAATAAGTCTGAAGCCCTTTGACCTTGTCCAGTAAAAGGGTCCTTTGTCATCTTACCTAGCAAACAAGATTCACAATTTTCAAATGATTCAAAATCAAATGAATCTAATAAACCATCTTTATGGAGCTTAGATATGCAATTCTCATTTATATGGCTAAGACGACAGTGCCATAAATATGTTGGGTTTAACTCATTTGGCTTAGTTTTCTTATAAATTATGTTATAGATATTGTTGTCTCTAGAATCATCTAGATTAAGGACATAAAGGCCATCATATGAATTTGCAATACAATAAAGCAAATCATCTTTATTAATGGAGCATTTCTTATTCTTAATAAGAAATGAAAAACCTTCATCGTCCAAAACAGAAACTGAAATAATATTCCTACTCAAAGTAGGAACATAAAAGCAATTGTTCAGAACTAACAAAAGCCCATTGGGCAACACTAGTTCATATGTCCCTACAGCTATGGCAGCAACTCTTGCTCCATTACCTACACGTAGGTTCACATCGCCCTTTTTCAGTTTTCTACTCCTTTTGAGACCCTTCAGCCATTTTGTACAAATGTGAGAGCCGCATCCGGTATCTAATACCCATGAAATAGAAATAGATAAATTAATATCTACAACATAAATACCTGAAGTCGTAGTCTCACTACTCTTCTTCTTCTTGCACTCATCCAAATAGAGTTTGCAATTTCTCTTCCAATGCCCTGGTTCCTTGCAATGGAAGCAGATTCCTTCCGTAGGAACTATTTCCTTAGGAACTTTTGCCTTGGATTGCCATTTAGGCTTGCCTCATCCCTTAGGCCCATTACCACCTTTAGACTTGGGCTTCCCCTTATTATTCATGGGCTTACCCTTATTGACATTCAAAATTTGGGTAGACCTTTTCTTGATATTTACCTCAGCTGTCTTTAGCATCCCATGCAGCTCAGGAATGGATTTCTCCATATTGTTCATGTTATAGTTCATGACAAACTGAGAAAAACTGCCAGGTAAAGAATGTAGGATCAAATCCGTGGAGAGTTCTAAACTCAAAGGGTAGCCAAGCCTAGCAAGGTGATCAATGTAGCCTTTCATTTTCAAAATATAAGCACTAACTGATTCACCTTCAGCCATTTTGCAATCATGCAATGCAATGGTGGTTTCATACCTATCCTGCCTAACTTGTTGTTGGAAAGCCTGTTTGAGATGGACACTCATCTCATAGGCCTTGTAACGACCCGAAAACCAGACCGCTACCGGCGCTAGGATCCAGGTCGGCTTAAGGCCGCCGGGACCCGTAGCAAGCCTGACATAAAACCTGTAAACCTGTTTAATCCTATACATGATCAAGAATATACATAAAAATTAAAACTTTTCTTTCCATACATCCTCTCATACACCAAACTCAACCTGTGCATGCACTAAACATAGTCATATTCATAACATTGACCCCTCTGTGGGATCTCATCAATGCCCCAATGGGCTATATAACATATGTTGAGTTGGCTTTCATAAGCATCATAAAACACCTAAGATCATGTATTAAAAAGGATACCTTACACATTGGATCAAGCACAATCTCTTATCCTCAATATCATTACATTACATAATTATTCATAACTTTACATCACTTTACAATTTATCATGTCCACTCTATCTATTACATAGACACGACTTCAATACTCTTGCTGACCTCCTGGTCTACCCTGTACCTGCACACCTGGGGGATTAGAGAGAGGGGTGAGCTACTAGAGCCCAGTGAGCAGAATAATAAAACATTTAAAACATATGATAACATGGAATGCATCACATCACAGCTAATCACATCAAGGATGAACTTGTCACCAATAGCCCTCTACATAGTCTAACTGTGCCAGAACGTAGAATGGGTCCTGGTCTTTCTCTTACATAGTGCCAGCAAACGTAGAATGGGTCCCACTGGTCTTACATTCCGTACCGTACATATCACATCGTCACATCATAGATCGAGGGCTATGGATCATCCAACATTCATCCACAACAACAATAGTAGAGTATGCAATGCAACATATTCGTGAATTCTAATGCAACAACCTAATATATCTCATGGCATTCATGATGCGTGAATCATGCTAAGACTGGTTTATTTATTTTAAAGCATAAGAGTTATTCCACTCACCTCTGGATAGTTCTGACCAGACACTGGGGCAACTGACTCACTGCTGGGGTCCTCGGTTCCTCGGGTCTGAACCTACACAGGTGGACTCAAATGAGGGACCAAACATATAAGAACATAACTCTAAACTACTCCCCAAAAACCCCTTAGAACATCATGAAACAATCATAGAGAAACATGCAAAGGAAGGCTGGACAGGGCACTTTCGGCAGCAGGTTCAGCGGCTAAAGTCCCTCCAGAGCCGAAAGTCAGGCAGGTTCGGCGGCACCTTCGGCGGCCGAAACTCCCAGACAGAGACGAAACTCATGCATGTTCGGCGGCACTTTCGGCGGCCGAAACTCCCAGACAGAGACGAAATTCCTCTTTCGGGGGCAGGCTTCGGCAGCCGAAAGGCTTGCCTCCCAGGCAGGTTCGGCGGCCGAAAGTCCTTCGGCTGCCGAACCTGGTTTCTGCCAAATGGCAGAAACTTGGTTCCTCATGCATTTTTGCCTCCCAAAACCATTCAACATGCATTTCTCCTAATCTACAACATACATACTCAAACATACAAGTTCCTAGGGGTATCAAACTATCTTAAACCCCATCTACAACACATCAACATACCAATATTGCTCAAGAACACACATTATACCCATAAACCTAACCATGAGCTAAACATGCATTCTACCCCATAGATCTACTTAAAACTTACTTAAAACATGCCATAAGCTCAAGATCGACCCTTACCTCTTGAAGATCGAGAGGTGAACGACCCTAGCTCGGAAAATGGGAGAGAGAGAGTTCCTTGAACCTCCAAGCTCCAAAACTTGCTCAAATGCTCAAAATCTTCAAAAAAAGGGTAAAACTAATGAAAATCGAGAAAGATTTGAAGGAAAGAACTCAAAACCGGCGAGGGATGGCGGAGAGCTCACCTTGGCCGCAAAATGGGGAGAAAAGCTCGCCCGTTTTCGGCTAAGGGACCCCTTTATAGGTGGCTGGCCAGGCCACGTTCGGGAGCCGAAAGTGCCTCCGCATGCATGCCATGTTCGGCGGCCGAACATAAGGTTCGGCAGTCGAACCTGGTTTCCCTCACTTTTGCTTTCGGGGGCCTAAGGCACACCCGAAACGCATGCATGTTCGTCGGCCGAACTTGAGGTTCGGCGGCCGAACCTGAGTTTTCCTCCAAGGTTGTTTTCATGCAAAAACTCATTTCCTTTTTACTTAAAACCATGAAAAACATCAAAACATTTTATGAAAACATGTTTCTACCCTACTAGAGACTTCCGACATCCGGGATTCCACCGGACGGTAGGAATTCCGATACCGGAGTCTAGCCGGGTATTACAGGCCTCAAGGTGCTCCAGATCCTTCTGAAGTTCTGGGCACATAGTTGCCAACATAAGACATCCAATGTCATTAGAATCATCCATATACTTCTTATGCTTGTTCTTAACAACATTAGTAGCATCAGCAGGAGGTGGTTCTGGGATGGCTTCATCAAGCACATATGACTTTTTCTCTTGCTTGAGAACAATTCTCAAGTTTCTAAACCAGTCAACAAAATTAGTCCCATTTTCTTTCAGTTTATCCTTCTCAAGGATGGATCGCAGTGATAAGGTGGAATTGTTATTAGCAGCCATAATTATCTACAAAATATGCAAATATAATCAATTTAGTAAATTAATATTGAGGTGATAATAATCTCCCACTAAAATACAACCCTCAAAATAATAATAATATTGTAGTGGGCTAAGATCCATATTTCACCTAATTCTAAGTCAGTTTTGGCATGACGCTTAGAATTAAGTTATTTAGGTAGGTAACCCCTTACCAATTACATCTAATGTAACTCTTAGATTATGAGGTATTAACATCATATGTCAAATGCATGTTATACCCCATCTAATGCCTTAGGCCTAAAACCGTTTTGATAGCCTAATTAAGTTCAACCAAAATTAAATAAATGAGTAACCATTACTCATCCTATCTTACTAGGATAACCTAATGCACTTTACTTTGGCAAAACCTGCATTTTGGTGATCTTAGTCTTGATAGGTGTTTAATATATGGGTGGCATTAAAACTTAAAATTTTAGAGTGAGGGTTCAATTTTAATTTTAATTATTTTGTCTTGCATATATATATATATATTATAGCATCCAATATGCATACATATATATATAGACTATCATGCATAGTATCTCATACTAACATATGACAAAATAATAAAATATAGTCATTTAAATCTGATTTAAAGACTAAAAAAAATAATTTAAAATTTATTTTCTTATAATTATTTTGTCTTGCATATATATATTATAGCATCCTATATGCATATATATATATATAAACAATAACGCATAGTATCTCATACTAATATATAATAAAATAATAAAATAATAAAATATAATCATTTAAATCTGATTTAAAGATTAAAAGAAAATAATAAAATATAGTCATTTAAATCTGATTTAAAGACTAAAAGAAAATAATTTATTTTCTCAAATTTATTATTATTATTTTTTATTTCAGGGGCAAAATAATAATTAGGGTATCTTCTTCCTAAGGAGAAACCCTAGCCGCCACCAAGAAAATCTCTGATAAGCCAGCTACGCCCCGTTATTCTTAACATTGGAAGGCCTCTTTTAAAGAGGATGCTTTGTACTAGCCGCTCCAATCATTCGTCGGGCCAGACTCTGCGACCATGCGATTTCCTCACATGGAATGGCATTCGTCGGGCCAGACTCTACGACCATGTGATTTCCTCACATGGAATGGCAAGCCAGCAAGGGGCCCACCGACTCACCCACACCCAGCCGCAGGAATCGTGTTCCTCGTGAACACGATTTTCAGAAATTGATTTATTTTTTTATTTTTTATTTTTTTTTAATTTTTAATTTTTCTAACAAAAATTAAAATTATCTAAATGATCAAATCATTCATCCATAATTATCATGCCATTCTAATAAACATATATCGCATATATAATATCAATCATGGTATAATTAATTTAAACAAAAAGCACAGGTTGGCTCTGATACCACTGTTGGGAAATCCCGAGATTATTGCAATCCAGTTGCGCAGCGGAAAAATAAAATCTCTGTTGATTTCCTTTCTCAGAATCCGAGTGCTTCGTTTAATTCAAAAGATGGATATGAGACTAACCTGTTAATCTCGTCAAGAAGATACAATGCCAGACCGATGGTGCTGCCTTTTCAAACGAACACCCTCAATGGTATCCAGACGAACATCTTCTATCCTTCTAGAGTGCTAGCTCTCTCAAGGATGAATAGATTATGTGCTCCACAATTTGCAGCGGTTAGACTGAATTTTCTAAAAACTGTCATCAATACTCTTCGTAGAAGGAGTATTTATATGTTTCAGTCTTTTTATTTTCCCACAACTCTTTTCCTAAAAGAGTTGTACTACTCTTTTTTCAGAACCCACTATCACAATCTTGCATATACTCAAATATCTTTATGTGATAGAGTCCTTTATCTGTAACAGTTACAGATAGACTAAAAGAGTTGTACTACTCTTTTTTCAGAACCCACTATCACAATCTTGCATATACTCAAATATCTTTATGTGATAGAGTCCTTTATCTGTAACAGTTACAGATAGACTACAGATCTTTTAAATATTATTATCTTATAATAATAAATAATTAATAATAATAACACTTTATTATTATTAATTATACTAATGGGCTTTTAGCCCATTAATATAGCACATCAACAACGTTCTTGTGTGTGACCCAATAGGCTCACATTAATTGGCAATAGGCCCAGTCCAACAAGGCCTATAAGTCATAAGTGGCCTCTAGCAAGACATTATGACTACCCAACTAATATGAGGATTAATAGTCCGATAAAGCCTATTAAATAGAACATGTATTAATCCCTTTGTTACACGATATCTAGTTTGAACATAAGTCACGGTCAATGTTAAACTTATAATGTTCAAACTTATGATTTCTCGATCTCTAAGTAGATTGATAAATTCAAATGATATTGATCACACTATCAATTCATTTGAGCATGGCCATGCATTTCTCAGTCTCACTTATCGAGGGGCCCAGAAGATATCTCTCTCATAGAGAGGGACAAATCCTATCTTGATTGTTCATTATCCTCTACATAATTTCTATTATGCTCAATCATAACCTTTATGATTGTCTGATTAAAGATAACGTTTGGTTATGTCAAAACATAATAGTCTTTATGTTGGAAACTATGACAATCTCAAGTCAAAGGATTAAGACATAACTACTTTGAGATTCACTTATGACAATGACCCATGTAGTGATCTCAATGCGGGTCCATCCAATACTTTATTCTCCAACAAGTATTTATGATTATTGAATTATTTCAACATATACATAATCATCTCATGATTATCAATCAATAATCATACTAGTTATATTTTATTATTATCAACATAATAATAAGTAACCAGGGATGATAATCATTATTATGTAACATGCAAACAAATAATAATGATAAAAACCTCTTTTATTAATAACCAAAATGACATACAAAAAGGGCCAAGATAATGGCCTAGGGCATATACACTAACACAATAAATTATAAGTTTGAACATTATAAGTTTGACATTGACCATGACTTATGTTCAAACTAGATATCGTGTGACAAAGGGATTAATACATGTTCTATTTATTAGGCTTTATCAGACTATCGATCCTTATATTAATTGGATGGTCATAATGTCTTGCTAGAGGCTGCTTATGATTTATGGGCCTTGTGGGACTGGGTCTATTGCCAATTAATGTGAGCCTATTGGGTCATACACAAAAGAACGTCGTTGATGTGCTATGTCATATTAATGGGCTAAAAGCCCATTATTATAATAAATAATAATAAAGATGTTATTATTGTTAATATTAAATATTTATTATTATAAGATAATAATATTTAAAATATCTGCAGTTTATCTGTAACTATTACAGATAAAGGATTTTTCCGTTTTGTTTTTTAAAAAGGATTTATCACATAGATATTTGAGTATCTATGAGATTGTGATAGTTGGTTATGAAAACAACTCTTTTACGAAAAAAAGTGTGGAAAAATGATGAGACTGAAAAATGAATAAAAGAACTTCTTTCAATCGCAGGAGTAAGGTTTTTGGAGTAATCGTTTTCCTGGGTTGCAGATTGGAGAGTACATAGCTTATCCATCCATTGAGAGAGCTAGCACTCCAGACAAAAACATTCGTGTGGATACTATTGAGGGTGTTAATTTCAGAAGCAGCACCATCAGTCCGGAACTGTATCTTCTCGTCAAGATTAAAGGTTAGTCTCTTATCCTTCCTTTCGAAATAAACAATGCATTCAAATCCTGAAAGGGAAACAGAGATTTTTATTTTTCGCTGCGGATTTGGATTGCAGTAATCTCTGGGTTTCCTTACAAACCCTTCCTTTAACTTGTCTTCCTTGCTTAATCCAAATGCTTCTTGAGCAAGAGGATTAACAATGTCTATGCTGCAAAGAAAAAAATTATCATCAAAATATTTCATTGCATCGTAGACATTAAATTTTACCTCTTCTCCATCAAACTCCATTGTGAGCGTGCCTTCATGCATGTCGATCTCCGTTCTAGTTGTGTTAAGGAATGGTCTTCCTAGCAATAAATCCATAGATTTTGACGAACTGTCATCTTCCATGTCGAAGGCAAAGAAGTCAGCTGGAAAAATTAATTTTCCCCATTTGGACCAAAACATCCTCCAACATACCTTTAGAATAAACTATTGATCTATCGGCGAGTTGGAGTGTGATTCTTGTTTGTTTCAAAGGACCTACATCCAAAGACAAAAAAACTGATGAAGGCATAACATTTATGGAAGCTCCTAAATCACACATTGCCTTCTTAATTTCAAGGTTTTCAACTTTATATGATATTGCAAACATGCATTTATCTTTACATTTTTGTGGAAATTTTCTTTGAAGTATCGCTGATACATTCTCCCCTAATTTAATCTTTTCATGCCCATACAATTTTCTTTTATTAGTAAAAAGGTCTTTTAGAAATTTCGTGTACCTGGGTATTTGCTTTATGGCTTCAAGAAGGGGTATATTTATCTAGACTTTGTAAAAAATCTCCAAGATCTCTTTTTCTTCCTTTTCTCTTTTTGATTGAGTAAATCTTTCAGGGAAAGGAGGACGTATTATCTGAATTGGGGGCTGTTCTACCTCTGATTTTTTAGGCTGATTCTCTACTGGAATTTCTATTTGTACTTCTGCCTTCAGGTCTATCATACTGCCTTGGGCAAGCCTCTTCGGGCTGGCAGATTCCAACTCCTTTCTACTTCACAGCGCGATTACACTTGCGTTTTGTTTTGTATTTGGCATGGTTTGGGAGGGCAATTTCCCTTGAGATTCCAGCTTGCTCACTAATGTAGCAAGTTGGCTCATTTGATTTTCCAAATTCTGTATGCTCGATTTTGTTTCCTGTTGAAAAGCAAGAGTGCTATTAGCAAGGATTGAACAATGTCTTCTAGAGATATACTTGATTTTGCAGCTTGATAGTTTGTTCTTGGCTGGTAGTTCTGCTGTCTATTCCCATAGCTAAGGTTTGGATGATCTCTTCATCCTGGATTGTAAGTGCTTGAAAATGGGTCATACTTCCTTTGTTTTCCATTGAACCGTCCAATGGCATTTACTTGTTGCTCTCCTTCCTGAATGATAAGACACATATATGTGGGATAGTTGGCTTGTTTGCAAATAGCACAAGTTCGTGCATTATTCCCTACAGCCAATTGTTGAATTGCAGCTGTTAGTAGTGAAATTTTAGAATCTAAAGATGCAATACTTAGCTCATTGGCATTCCTAGAAATGTCCTTATCTTGGCCATACTGTCTAGAGTTGGCAACTAATTTGGAGATTAAAGTTTTACCTTATTCAGGTTCTATTTCCGCAATGGCTCCTCTACCAGCAGCATCTATTATTCTTCGTTCTAATGGAAAAAGTCCTTCGTAGAAGTGAAGGTTGAGCTATTTTGGAGTGATTCCATGTTTTGGACAACTTGCAATTAATTTCTTATAACGTTCCCAATATTCATATAAAGTTTCATTTTTTCTTTGTTTGATTCCACTTATTTTCTTTTTTATAGATGATGCTTTGATTGCTAGAAAAAACTTTTCTAAGAACAAATCTCTAATTTGCGCCCAAGTGGTAATTGAACTTGGAGGCAAATAGTAGAGCCAATCCTTAGTGGATTCAATTAAAGTGAAAGGAAAAGCTACTAACCTTATTTATTTATTAGTTATACCTTGTGGTCTCATACTTGAACAAACCACATAAAACTCCTTTAGATGACGATGGGGTCTTCATTCTCCAAACCTCGAAATTTTGGTAACATGTGAATCATACCTGTTCGCAATTCCAAGGGTGCATTCAACTCTAATTTGCGCACAAGTGGTAATTGAACTTAGAGGCAAGTAGTAGAGCCAATCCTTAGCGGATTCAATTAAAGTGAAAGGAAAAGCTACTAACCTTATTTATTTATTAGTTATACCTTGTGGTCTCATACTTGAACAAACCACATAAAACTCCTTTAGATGACGAAGGGGTCTTCATTCTCTAAACCTTGGAATTTTGTTAACATGTGAATCATACCTGTTTGCACTTCCAAGGGTGCATTCAACACTGGGTATGTGATGCAAAAGGGTTGTTCTTCAGTGGTAGCGGTTGTGGCCATATTGTCTCTTTGGTTTGTGTCAATTGGAGGTTCGGTTGGTGTTGAAAAGGTGGTGTCTATGGTTGGCAGAAAGGATCGGGAAGATGGTTGAGAGGCTCCCAAATTAGCCTATTTTTACAACTTGGTTGTTTTTCTCAATCTTTTTGCAGTCTTCTCGGTTTCTGGATTAAACTGAATTATGCTATTTTCAGATCTGATCATAAAAATAAAAACAAATTGTTAAAGGTCTCTAGCAATGGCGTCAAAATTTGACGAGTGTCGAATCCGTTAATTTAAAATTTACTTTCCTTTCCTTAATTTTATAAGAACTTGTAGATAGGGTAAGTGAGTATTGATCCCACAAAAACCTTAACTATATTTAATTTAGATGACTAGTTGAAATAGAAGAGTAGTTTAATACAAAAGTGAAAAGAAGAGAGTTTTTGATGAAATTGGTTTTTTTTGCCTTGGGCAAGCAAAAAATACTTAAAAGAAAAATAAACAATGCAATTAAACTTGAGAAACAAATAATTAATTAAAAATTCAGCTGAATGTAATCAAATTGAGATGTTTTGCAATTGGTCATTGACTAAAAAAATAATTCATTTTATTACCTATTGTTTGGTTATAGTAGTCAAACACGTAAATCTCACCAATTCTTCCTTATTATTAAATTAATCCGCTTCACGCTTAAATTAATTCCTAGTTAACTAATAATTTCAACACGCGTGTAGATTTAATTAGTCAACTGCATTAAGAGAGAAGAACCCAAACTTGATCAATAAAAACACGTGTTTTATTTAAATCAAATCTACTAATTTCTTAATATAAACTAATATATTAATTGCTACTTATTATTAATCCAATTAAACAATTACATATTTAATTGGATTAATAAACAATATGTTGTCTTTCCAGAAGATTCAATGGGCCCCTTGAATTCTCAAGAAAACAACAATGGAGGTGGTGTTTCTCGAATTCAGAAATTAACAGAAAATAGAAATAAGATGAAAAGAATTGAAGCACATAACCTCGCAACTTGAATAAAACCTCAATTTAAATTAACTTTCAATTAAAAAAAATTGTTTAGCATCTAAGTGCCATAATAAAATTGCAAAACTAAAGAAAAGAAGGAGAAAAGAAGAAGAAAAGAAAAGAAGATGGAGAAGAAGAGAGAGGGGGGCGGCAGCACCAAAAGAGGAGGAAGGGGAGAGGAGAAAATATGCGATGTCTAGATTTAATTCTAAGAGCCTTTATATAGGCAAAAAAAGATAAAATTTAATAATTTAAAATAAACTCTACTACTCCTATCTTATCCCTATCCTAATTTGATTGTATTTGATCCAACTTGAAACTGGTCTTATCATTGCTTAGGCGGCAAAATCGGGCTGAGGTGGCAATTTTTGAAATCTGGAGTTGTCCATCGCCTTGGGCTATAGGCTTGCCTAAGGCTATAACCTCCCAGTTCCTAAATCTTCCAATTTAACATCTTTTCGTTCCTTTTCTTAACTTCTGCTCAAAAACCTGTTTAAAATCAAATTTCAAGTAAAAATTAACTACTTATATCAAAATCATAGCAAAATCATGGAATTTAATAAGGAAAAAGTGGTGAGTTTTGCAACTCATCAGATCCCTTATCAGTTTAGCCGGCCACATCATCGTCGGATCATCAGAAAATACTATATTTATCTCCATTTGCTTATAATATAAAAGGAGAATGATCATAAAGGCAAAGGTATATAATTCTCTTACACAACTACTCTCAAGTTCTATATTCACCCTATTCTCCAATTCACTGACTTGAGTGTCAGAGTGGCTGCTCTAAGCACCCACCACCTCATGTTCTCTTTCTTACAAATTTAGCCAATCACAACACAACTCTACTTTCGACCGCATCATTTGGTTCCATTACTGAAAAATCTATTAAATCCCTTATGTTCATTTGGATTAAAGCCGGTCTCTTATTCCTTTTCTCTTAGAAAGAAATCTCTCTCCTTTCTCTTGAAATGATTGGTAGTTTGTGAACTGCTGCTAAGGTTGCTACCAATGAAGGCACTATCATTTCTTTCACCCCTAGCAGTGGACAAAACATGCCCTCAATGGTCAATGAAGCAGACCTCAACAACCTAAATAATGAGCAGATGATCCAATATATCCAAAAGTTGCAAGCTACTCTCGAGCAGTACAAGGCTCGGAAGAGGCATCAGTCATGACTCCTAGGAGAAGGGAGGAAGCCTCTATGGAAACCTCTAGGAGTCAGACAAAGGCGATCAAGAGGCAGTCCAAAGGAAAGGCCAAGTTCAAAGAAGATGAATCAGACGATGCCACGAAAGTTGTCAATTGGAAGTTGATATGGACTATTCAAAGGTACCAGAAGGAGCAAGAGGAGGATTTTGACTTGGACGATGCCTCGCCTCTTTTGGAAGAGATCTTAGCAGAAACATTCCCAACCAAGTTCAAGCTGCCTAGCTTGGATAAATATGATAGAACAATAGATTTCAGAAGTCACTTGGCGATCTTTAGGACAACTATGCAGTTTCAGGATGTCAATAACTTCGTGTCATGCTGAGTGTTTCCATCAACACTTACAGGTTTAGCTAAGAAATGCTACCAATATTTGAGCTCAAGTTTAATCCAGAACTTTACACAATTTGACGTGGAACCCTATGGCACAATCCTCAAACCCACATGCACAAGTAGATATGAAATCTAAAGATTTGATAAACCCACCTCCTATGTCACCCTACATTTAGAGAAGCTGAAACACCAATTATAGAAAGATTTAGTTGAGAATTCGATAAACGCTACTACAATAGTTGATAAGTTAGTCAAGATTCTTGATGCAATTGATGAAAGCAAATCCTCACACTTACTCAAAGCAATACACGCCAAAAGCGTGAAGAAGAATTCTAAAAATTTTGATTTAAAAGTTTCCTCTTACAAGTGTTTCTTATCCTTATATAGTAAGGAGAAAATTAAAACTCTAAGATACTCTTCTTAAGCTTGGCCGAACCACACACAAGTTTCAAATCTAATCACATACTAAAATAACACATGAAACTCATAAGTATTAAAATATAAGCCCAAAATATGGCCTAACACTTTAAAACTGTAACGACCCCAAAATGGACCGTCACCGGCGCTAGGATTCAGGTCGGCTTAAGGCCGCCAGAACCCGTAGCAAGCCTGCTATACTCTCTGTGTACCTGTAAACCTCATACATGATCATACATTTTATGTGAAAATAAAACTCTTTTCTGAACCAAGGCTCAACCTGTGCATGCACTGTCTCTGTACTCTGTACTCATGTACTCTGTACTCTGTATCCCTGACTAGAGCTTGCTCTAGATGGGTTAACTCATACCTGTTAAGCCTGGTTTTCACATACAGGAAAACATATATACATATATAGATCATGTACAAAACATACATCACTAGGTCAAGCAACAACTAATACATCTCTTTAATATTACATGTCCACTCTAAGCTATTACAGATCTCTTTACTTTTCCTGTACCCTGCTGGACTGTCCCTGTACACTGTACACTGAACCTGCAAAACTGGGGTTAAGGGAGTGGGATGAGCTCTATAGCCCAGTGAGTAGAACAGTAAAACATCTCAGTAAAATATGATCTCATGGAATGCACCATATCACAGACAAGCCACATCAAGAGTAAACCTGTCACCACATAGTCCCAGTAACTCTGTGCCAGGGTGTAGAATCGAGCACCTGGTCTTCCTGTCATATATGTATATGTGTATATAACACCTCTGCTTACCATTGCCAGGGCGTAGTCAAAGGCTCCTGGACTTTGCTATACCTGCCAGGGCGTAGTCAAAGGCTCCTGGACTTCCTGTCTGAGACTATTGGATCATTCAGCATTCACTCACATCACCAAATAACAATGCAATGCAACATATTCGTGACTACTAATGCAATCAACCTATGGCATAAACATGATGCATGAGATATGCTAAAAGCAGTTTGTGGTTCAATTAAAAGTCATAAGTTTAGTTCCACTCACCTCTGGCTATCTGGACTGACTGACTCTGCAGGCTCTGAACCTCTGGAGCAGTACTCACTGCTGCTCTCTCTGGTTCCTCTGGTCTGTACCTATACAGATGGACTCAAATGAGGGACCAAACAAGCGTAGAATAACTCTCTTAAACTTCCCCAAGAATCCCCTTATACTCACTCAACCATCCATGCAAAGCATGTAAAAGAAAGCTGGACATGACACTTTCGGCGGCAGGTTCGGCGGCCGAAAGTCCTCTCCAGAGACGAAACTCAAGCATCTTCGGCGGCACCTTCGGCGGCCGAATCCCCCAAACAGAGCCGAACATGCACAACTCGCGGGGGCAAGCTGTGGCAGCCTAAGCTACCATGCAAGAGGTTCGGCGGCCGAATGAACTTTCGGCTGCCGAACCTGAGTTCATCCAGAACTCAGCTTCAACGGCAAACCATCTTCTCCTTCCCTTCAACCATTCAAACCATATATACTCCAACTCCTCAACACACATATACTCATGTATATGATCACAGGGGTCCAAAACTATCTAATAACCCCAAACAACAAATCAAACATAACACATAATCATGTATACATGCATACATCAGCAAAACTCCCATTTAAAACCTAAACATGCATCTCTCTCCCCAACTCCCATAAAACCTTCAGAAAACACATACACAGGTTCAAGAGCATTACTTACCTCCTGTAACAAGAAGCTGAACACTCTGAACTAAGGAAAACGGACCAACTCTCCTCAAACTCTCAAACTCACACAAACGGAGCTTTTTGCTTCAAAACATTCAAACCCTTGTGAACGATCAACACACTCTGCATGAGCTGCTCAAACTCAGCAAATAAACCAGGGGAGACGTGGCCACGCTTCTGGCAACAAATTGGACATAACACCTGTCCAAAATGCTGACTAAGGATGCCCAAACGCTAGCTGGCCAACTCAGTTTCGGCTGCCCAGTCGCATGCAAAACCATGCAACATTCGGGGGCCGAACTTCCCTTCGGAAGCCGAACATTGGGCACTTTCGGCGGCCGAACTTGGCTCAACTGCCTTAGGTTATTTCAACTCAAAACTCACTGCCATTAACCGTAAAACGTCTCTACAAATCATACCACTTAGTAAAACATAAATTCTACCTTTTTCGGCTAAGGGACCCTTTTATAGTGGCTGGCCAGGCCACGTTCGGGGGCCGAAAGTGCTTCCGCATGCATGCCATGTTCGGCGGCCGAACCTGGACTTTCCTCACTTATGCCTTCGGGGGCTTAAAGCACTCCCGAAGTGCATGCATGTTCGGCGGCCGAACTTTGAGTTTCGGCGGCCGAACCTGAGTTTCCTCCAAGGGTGTTTTTCATTCAAAAACTCATTTCCTCTTTACTTAAAATCATTAAAAACATTAAAACATTTCATGAAAACATGTTTCTACCCTACTAGAGGCTTCCGACATCCGAGATTCCACCGGACGGTAGGAATTCCGATACCGGAGTCTAGCCGGGTATTACATTCTCCCCCCCTTAAGAACATTCGTCCCCGAATGTACCTCAACTAGCACACATAGCATGGCATAAAACATAACATACATACATAGCACATAAATACATAGAGATCTAACCTTAAAAGAGATGAGGGTACTGCAGGAGCATAGACTCCCGTGTCTCCGAAGTGCATTCCTCCAAATTGTGGTGGTTCCACAGGACTTTCACCATCGGGATTTCCTTGTTCCTTAACTTTCTGATCTAGGTGTCTATGATCCGAACTGGCTTTTCAACATAGGTGAGATCCTCTTGGACCTCCACATCAGGCTCACTAAGAACCTTGCTCGGATCTGACACAAACTTCCTCAACATTGAAACATGGAAAACCGGATGGATTCTTTCCATTGAAGCAGGTAAATCCAGCTTGTACGACACATTCCCAATCTTTTGCAAGATTTCAAAGGGTCCGATGTATCGTGGGGCTAGTTTACCTTTCTTCCCAAAGCGAACCACTCCTTTCATTGGAGACACCTTGAGCAATACCAGATCCCCCTCCTGAAACTCTAACTGTCTTCTGCGGACATCTGCATAGCTCTTCTGTCTGCTGGCAGCAGTCTTGATTCTCTCTCTGATTATGGGTACCACCCTGCTGGTGATCTCTACTAGTTCAGGCCCTGCCAAGGCCTTTTCTCCAACTTCTTCCCAGCAACCAGGTGATCTGCACTTCCTTCCGTACAAAGCTTCGTATGGAACCATCCCGATGCTAGCATGATGGCTGTTATTGTAGGCAAACTCCACCAAAGGTAGATGCTGCCTCCAAGAACCGCCAAAGTCCAGCACACACATTCTGAGCATATCCTCGATAGTCTGGATGGTCCTTTCTGACTGTCCATCAGTCTGGGGGTGGAAGGCAGTATTGAAATCCAACCTAGTACCCATGGCATTTTGCAGACTCCGCCAAAACCTGGAGGTGAACTGGGGCCCTCTATCCGACACTATCGAAACCGGAACCCCATGCAGTCTGACGATCTCATCCACATATACCTGCGCCAACTTGTCCACAGAGTAGCCACTCCTGACAGGAATGAAGTGAGCAGATTTTGTGAGTCTGTCCACAATCACCCATATGGAGTCCACTCTGTTGGACGCCGCCGGTAACCCCACTACGAAGTCCATAGCTATATTTTCCCATTTCCATTCTGGAATAGGTAGCGAGTTAAGCATTCCAGCCGGCTTCTGATGTTCCAGCTTCACCCTCTGACATACTTCGCAGGCGGACACAAACTGTGCCACTTCTTTCTTCATCGCTGGCCACCAATAAACCTTCTTCAGATTTTGATACATCTTGGTGGCTCCGGGGTGAATGCTGTATCTTGCATTATGAGCCTCTCTCATAATGTCTCCTTTTAGCCCTATGTCATCTGGTACACATAGCCTGCTCCCATAGCGGAGGATCCCCTTGCTGTCGAATCTGAACTCACTATCATTTCCTGACTGAACAGTCCTGGCAATCTTCACTAACTCCGGGTCCTCATGCTTTTTCTGAGCCACCTGCTCCAGAAACACGGGTGCTACTCTCATCTGGGCCACCAAGGCGCCTGTACCAGACAACTCCATCTGTAGACCTTCCTCAATGAGCTTGTAAAACTCCTTCACCACTGGCCTCCTCTCTGCCGATATGTGGGATAAGCTACCTAGTGACTTCCGGCTTAGGGCGTCTGCCACGACATTCGCCTTGCCCGGATGATACTGAATCTTACAATCATAGTCACTCAGCAGCTCCACCCATCTCCTTTGTCTCAAGTTCAAATCTCTTTGACTCAGGATGTACTGCAGGCTTTTATGATCTGTGAAGATCTCACATTTTACCCCATAGAGGTAGTGCCTCCACATCTTGAGTGCAAAGATTACTGCTGCCATCTCCAGGTCGTGTGTGGGGTAATTCAACTCGTGCTTCTTCAGCTGCCTAGAAGCATAAGCGATCACCCTCTCCTTCTGCATTAGTACACAACCCAGTCCCACACGGGATGCATCACAAAAGACTGTAAAGTCTTCATCACTAGATGGCAGAGCTAAAACTGGTGCTGAAGTCAACCTCTTCTTAAGCTCTTCAAAACTCTCTTCGCACTGGTCGGTCCACACAAACTTCTGATTCTTCCTGGTTAGTCTGGTCAGAGGGGCTGCTATCTTCGAGAAGTCCTGAACGAACCTCCTGTAGTAACCTGCCAAACCCAAGAAACTTCTAATCTCTGTCACTGAAGTGGGTCTAGGCCAGTTAGCCACAGTTTCTGTCTTCTTGGGGTCCACCTCTATCCCATTCTCTGACACTACATGCCCCAAGAACAAAATGCTCCTCAGCCAGAACTCACATTTAGAGAACTTGGCATACAAGCCATGTTCCCTCAAGGTCTGCAAGACCAACCGCAGATGATGGGCATGCTCCTCTGCATTCCTGGAATACACTAAGATATCATCTATGAAAACAATAACGAAGTGATCCAGGTACTGGCTAAACACTCTGTTCATGAGATCCATGAATGCGGCAGGGGCATTAGTTAACCCGAACGGCATTACAAGGAACTCAAAATGCCCATATCTGGTCCTGAAAGCTGTCTTCGGCACATCTTCATCCCTTATCCTTAGCTGATGGTACCCCGATCTCATATCTATTTTGGAGAAACAACCCGCTCCTGCTAGCTGGTCGAATAGATCATCGATCCTTGGCAAAGGGTACCTATTCTTGGTAGTGACTTTGTTCAACTGCCTGTAGTCGATACAAAGTCTGAGGGACCCATCCTTCTTTCTCACAAACAAGACCGGAGCACCCCAAGGTGAGGTACTCTGTCGGATGAAGCCCTTCTCTACCAGCTCTTGTAACTGCTCTTTCAACTCCTTTAACTCGGCTGGGGCCATCCTGTAGGGAGGGATAGAGATCGGTCTAGTTCCAGGCACCAACTCTATCTCAAACTCTATCTCCCTAGCAGGTGGTAAACCTGGAAGCTCATCTGGAAAGACATCCTGAAACTCTCTGACAACTGGCACCGAGGCCGGCTCCCTGACCTGACTGTCCAGCTCTCTCACATGAGCTAAGTACCCCTGACATCCCTTCCTAAGCAACCTACGAGCCTGAAGAGCTGATATCAGACCTCTAGGTGTGCCCCTCATGTCTCCTCTGAAGACGACCTCTGACCCGTTCTGATCTCTGAACCTGACTACCTTGTCCCTGCAGTCCAAGGTAGCACCATGGGTAGATAGCCAATCCATCCCTAGAATGACGTCAAAGTCTGTCAAATCTAGAACCACAAGGTCGGCTGAGAGGCATCTTCCCTCAACAAAAACTGGACTATACTGGCAGACTGACACTGCCACTGACGGGTCACACTTGGGTCCACTGACCCATAGGGGACACTCTAACCCAGAGACTATCAGACCCAACCTCTCAACGGCTCTCGGAGCAATAAATGAATGAGATGCACCCGGGTCCATTAATGCATACACATCAGAACACCCAATGACGAGATTACCTGACACCACGGTGTTGGATGTGTTAGCCTCCTGCTGAGTCATGGTGAAGATCCTGGCTGGAGCTGATGGACCTTCACCTCGGGAACCAGAAGAAGAGGCTGCCCCTCTCCCTCTACCTCTGCCACTGCCCTGAGTTGTGGCTGGAACTGCTGGCTGTGCCACACTACCAGAAGCTGTCTGCTGGGGCTGGCCCATAAAAGGCGCTCTAGGACACTCCCGAGCTATGTGTCCCTCCTGTCCACATCTGAAACATGCATTAGTCCCAGCTCGACACACTCCCCTGTGCGGTCTTCCACATCTCTGGCATTCTGTACCATCTGAGCCTGAGCTCGAGCCACCACCAAATCCCAGACCGGATTTCAACTTGTTCCAAAACTTATTCTTCTTCGGCTTCCTGGTGGTGTTATCCCACCTCTTCTTACCTGAGCTCTGAGAAGAGAAACCTGGTCCTCCTCTGCCTGGGGTCTTAACCCCTGAAGACTAGGTCACTGACTGCTTCACTGACCCCTCAACTATAGCACTCGCCTCCATCCTTCGAGCCATATCCACCACAGTGTGGAAACTTTCTCTCTCAGCTGACTGAATCAACGAGGAGTACCTGGAATGCAGCTTCATAACATACCTCTTGGCTTTCTTCGTATCTGTATCTAAAGCTTGCCCTGAAAAAGGCAATAGCTCCAAGAATTTATCCGTGAACTCCTCTACACCCATGTGCTCTGACTGCCTCAGTTTCTCAAACTCAATCATCTTCAGTTCTCTGGAACTATCTGGAAAAGCCCATCCAGCGAACTCATTCGCAAATTCCTCCCATGTCATGCCGTCTAGTCTCGGGTCCACATAACACTTGAACCATTCTCGTGCCTTCTTGCACTTTAAAGTGAACCCTGCCATCTGAATGGCCCTGCTGTCACTTGCCCCTAGCTCATCAGTTATTGTCTTCACTACTCTCAGATACTTAAAGGGGCCATCCCCTGACTTGTATTTGGGAGCATCTAGCTTGAGGTAATCTGTCATCTTTACCTTGCTCCCATCACCTGAGCTAGGTCTAGGAGGTTGAGTAACTGGGGCTGCTAGTTCTGTAGGTGGTGGAGGTGGAGGTGCAGCATTCCCCGAGGTGGGGTTTGCCGGGTTTGGATAGAAGGGTGAGGGTGGATAAGTTGGGTACTGTGTGAAAGGTGGATAGAAAGGTGGATAAGGCATGTAGGTAGGGTAGGGGTTGAAGCTGGAGTAATCCGATGCACCTCCCATCGGATACCCTGAACCCTGTGGAAAGGGTGGATAATGGGGTGGAAAACCATACCCCGAGGCCTGAACGCCTCCCTGAGACTCCCCTGTCCCCCCTTCCTCCATGCTCACATCCAGGTTCCCATCCCTCCTCTGATCCTCTTCCATAACCTCCCTCACATCTGAAGAACTTCCTCCTCTATCAGTCCCCCTTCTGCTAGCATCAAAAGACCTTCTAGGGTCCCTTAACACTCTTTCTCTGTTGGCTCTACAAGACATTGCCCTAGGCAATGTAGGAGGACGGGCGCTCGTGCCCTCATCCCCAGGTGGTACTCCAGTCAATCGTGCAGATCGACGAGTTCCTCTCATCCTGTTTTCTGAAAAACAGTACACATCAAGCAAGCATTAGCATCATATGGTTCATGTGGGCACACATGAACCCTCATCACATACATCACATAGCATAGCATATCATTAATGCACATGCATATAATCATGGGATTTCACATCATCATACTAGACAGGACTCAACATCCTATCCTAGTGGACATGACCTTCCTATTGTGCTTGACCTTCTATAACATCTATGAGCCCGACACTCTAGGTCCGACCATATGAACCTAGGGCTCTGATACCATTCTGTAACGACCCGAAAATCGGACCGCTACCGGCGCTAGGATCCGGGTCGACTTAAGGCCGCCGGGACCCGTAGCAAGCCACATGAAACCTGTAAACCTGTTTAATCCCATACATGATCAACAATCATACATAAAAATTTAAACTTTTCTTTCATTAATTTCTCATACACCAAACTCAACCTGTGCATGCACTAAAACATAATCATAAACTTGACCCCTCTGTGGGATCTCATCAATGCCCCAATGGGCGATATACATGTGTTGAGTTGGCTAACATCTGTATCATCAAATATCTAAGATCATGCATCAACAAGGGATTCCAATACTCATAGGGTCAAGCACATCTATAACCTCAATATACCTCATTACATAACATACTGAATCTCTTACATTACATTAGTACAAATGTCATGTCCACAATCTAACTATTACATAGATATACTTCAAAACTCTGGCTAACCTCCTGGTCTACCCTGTACCTGCACATCTGGGGTTAGGGGAGAGGGGTGAGCTACAAAGCCCAGTGAGCAGAATAGTGAAATCATATATTAAAATTTCATGCTTTTATGAGATGCAACACATCACAACAAATCACATCTCGGATGGTATTGTCACCAATAGTCCTCTACATTCCAAAGTGCCGGGACGTAGAATGGGTACAACCGGTCTTTCTCTTAACATAACATATCATAACATACCAATGTGCCAGGGACGTAGAATGGGTACAACCTGGACTTCCATACCGTATCATGCCATAACATCATCATATCATATGAGGACTAAAGGGTCATCCAATAACCAATCCACATCAACATCATAAATGCAATGCAACATATTCGTGGATTCTAATGCAAACAACCTAGTTCATCACATGGCATTCATGATGCATGAACATGCTCAATTGTATAATTCATTTGCTTTAAAACATAAGAGTTTATTCTACTCACCTCTGGCCGAAGCTCTACTGACTCAGAAGCAGCTGAACTCACTGCTGGGATCCTCGGTTCCTCGGGTCCGAACCTACACAGGTGGACTCAAATGAGGGACCAAACAACTAGAACATAACTCTAAAAATATCCCCCAAAAACCCCCTAAAACACCTCAAACAATCATGCAAAAACATGCAAAGGAAGGCTGAACAGGGCAGGTTCGGCGGCACCTTCGGCGGCCGAAAGTCCCAGACAGAGACGAAAGTCTCTTTTCGGGGGCAACTTCGGCAGCCGAAAGGCCTGCCTTCCCAGCCATGTTTGGCGGCCGAAAGTGCCTTCGGCTGCCGAACCTGGTTTCTGCCAAAGGGCAGAAACTTGGCTCCTTTATGCACATTTGCCTCCCAACTCTTCCAACATGCATTTAACTCATTCAAATCATGCAAATATACATACAAGGGTTCCTAGGGGCCTCAAACTAACTTAAACCCCAACTACAACACACAACAACAACAAAATCCAACATACATTGCTCAAAACATAACATTAACTCAAAAACCTAACTATGAGCTAAACATGCATCCTACCCCATAGATCTTGCATAAAACTTACTTTAAACATACAATGAGCTTAAGATTGGCTCTTACCTCTTGAAGATCGAGAGAGAGACGTCCTAAACTCGGAGGTGGAAGATTTTGAGTTCTTGAACCTCAAAACTCCAAAACTTTGCTTTAAACTCGAAAATCTTCAAAACAATGTAAAAGCTTGTGAAAATCTTGAAAGATTTGAAGGGAAGAACTCAAGGATGGTGAGGAACGGCGGAAAAGCTCACCTTGGCCGAAAATGGGGAAAAGCTCGCCCGTTTTCGGATAAGGGACCCTTTTATAGTGGCTGGCCAGGCCACGTTCAGGGGCCGAAAGTGCTTCCGCATGCATGCCATGTTCGGCGGCCGAACTTGAGGTTCGGCGGCCGAACCTGGACTTTCCTCACTTATGCCTTCGGGGGCTTAAAGCACTCCCGAAGTGCATGCATGTTCGGCGGCCGAACTTTGAGTTTCGGCGGCCGAACCTGAGTTTCCTCCAAGGGTGTTTTTCATTCAAAAACTCATTTCCTCTTTACTTAAAATCATTAAAAATATTAAAACATTTCATGAAAACATGTTTCTACCCTACTAGAGGCTTCCGACATCCGAGATTCCACCGGACGGTAGGAATTCCGATGCCGGAGTCTAGCCGGGTATTATAGGAAGAGTAACCATGGAGGACAAGATCTCACCTCTGAAAGTGAAAGAACAAGCTATACTTATCCATTTCACCGACTGGAGGCGCTTATATAGGGGACTGACCGCCTCTCCTTCGGCAGCCTAACCGCATGCAAAACCATGCAACGTTCGGCGGCCGAACATGGAGTTTCGAAAGCCGAAACTAAGGCACTTTCGGCGGCCGAACCTGGCAAAAACCTCCTTGGTCATTTCTCTTCAAAACTCAATCCTATCTCACTCTAAACCTTTAAAATACTTAAAAACATTTAAGAACATCTTTCTCTTACCCTTTTAGAAACCTCTGACATCCTCGAATTCCACCGGACGGTAAGAATTCCGATGCCTGATCTAGCCGGGTATTACATTCTTCCCCCCTTTAAAAACATTCGTCCTCGAATGTTGCAAACAACAAACAAATAAGCAAGCAAGACCTAACACTTTTCTCCAAAGAGAGAACTCCTGGGTCTCCTTATCACACTTCACCCTGACTGCTTAACATAGGTGAGATTTCCTAAGCTCTCTACTTCTGATTACTTAGGAACCTTACTTAGATCTGACACTAATGCCATAATCAATACCCTAACCTTCTCCTGAACTCCACAGCTTCTGCTGCGCACTCTGATCCTTATTCCTCTCTTTTCCTCTTATTTATTCTGGCCTCTTTTCTAACTCTCAACAGGTAATACCCACAATCAGGTCCTACTAGCTGTTCTAAGACATTATCAATCTTAACTGGGAATACCTGTCCTTAGTAGTGACCTTGTTAACTGTGTACAGTCACAACAAAGTCTCAAGGATCCATCCTTCGTTCCCCACAACAACACTGAAACATTCCAGGGTGAGGTACTAAGTCGGATAAAACCCTTATCTACCAAGCCTCTACACTATACTAACTACTACCTTTCTCTGCAGGTGCCATTCTGTAGGGGAAGGAAAGAAATGGTTCCGCGTCCAGATACCACTCCTATGCCAAACTCTAATTCCCTGACAGATGGAAAACCTGACAGCTCGCCTGGGGAACTTCTAGAACTCACTAGCAACGGGCGCTGAGGCTAATTCCCTGACCTGACTACTAACTTGCGCATAAGAGCTAGAACCCGCTAACAACCTTTCCTGAGTAAATGATGAGCTTGATGGGCTGACAGCAAACCTCTAGGCACCTATACTCTGTCCTCTGAAAGGACTAACTCTGATCCATCCTAGCCTCTGAACTCAGGACTCTCCTACCTTGTCTCTGCGGACTCAGGTAGTACTTCAAGTAGCTAGCCAATCCGCCCTAGATTGACATCACCAGTCAACTCTAGAACCATAAGGTCAGCTGGAAGGCATCTATTCTCAACAAACTCTGAACTGAACCGACAGACTAACTCTGCCACAGATGGATCACACTCGGGTCCACTAACCCAAAACAAAACTCTCTAAACCCAGAAGGCATCAAACCCAATTTATCAACAGCTCACGCAAAACAACAAAGAAAGAGAATCACTAGGGGTCAAAACAAGTAGCATACACATCCAAACACCCTCAAGTGTACGTACCTGACGTCACTGTGTTCGATGTGTTCGCCTCCTACTGAGTCAGGGTGAAGATCTGAGCGAAAGCTAATGGAACTTCCTTTGGAAACCTTCTGACCCTTTCCTCTGCCTCAACCACCACCTATTCCCAGACTGGGTCTAACCTCTTCCTAAGCTTAGTCTTTCTTCTTTTCTCTTCCTCTGACTCTGAGCTCTCTCACTTACTCTTCTGCTCTCTCTTAACTCCTCTTACTCTTCTCGTTTCTGATGAGAGCTTACTCTCCCTATACTTGGAATTATAAAACCCAAGGCCACAACATCTCATAGCAACTCTCTCTCTAACTCTTCTTTGGTTCACTAACCTCTAGCTACGAACTCTTCTCTGACTCTCTATCTCTTACTTTCACTTCGAACATCTAACTCTGCTACACTCTACTACTCTCATATCAACGTGATATTCTCTAGGGTCCACAAGAACATACACATCAGAACTCTCAAAAGGGAGCATACCTGGCACCACTGGATCTGATGTGTCTGCCTCTCTTCCTTGACTACTGGCCTGAGCCGCTCCACCTGCAAAAGTCTGCTGGGACTGAGCCATCCATGGCGCAGTAGGACACTCACGTGCTATGTGTTCTTCCTGTCCACACCTGAAACATGCTGTTGTCCCAATCCGGCAAACTCCCTTATGCAACCTTCCACACCTCAAACATTTTGTTCTGCCTACACCAGAACTTGAACTAGCACCATAACCCAGACTCTTATTCTTCTTTGACCGTCTCAAGCCTCTGACTTTTTTCTTCGTGGTTCTCCCCCACTTCACTCCTTTCGAGGTAGCTGTACTCCAAGTGGAAGGATCATTCTCTCCTAAACCTGAAATCCTGGAATCCTTGGTCTGGGCATCTCCTGAAGACTCGTCATCCATATTCATCTGCAGACCTACATCCCTTCTTTGCACATCTAATTCTACTTCTCTCCTGTCTCCTGACATTCTCCCTAGATCCATTCCTTCTCTGCTTTTCTCAAAAGATCCTTCAGACGGATCTGATTCCACAGATCGACTAGCACCACTCATCTTAGCTCTTCTGAAAACAAACAGTACACAAGCAAACAAACCTTAGTAAACATATGATTCATATAAAAATACATGAACCTACAACACATACATGCATACATTCATGGCATTCCACATCAGCATGCAAAACAAAACTCAACATCCTAGTGAACATGATTTTACTTATTGTGCTTGCCTTTCTATAACCTCTAAACTAACCTCTTTCCGATGTGAGATATCTCTAATCCTTGGACAAAGATGCTCAACACACCGTACTTTTGAGGCCCTATGCTCTGATACCATCTGTAACAGCCCGGAAACCGGTACCCCTCTGTAACGGCCCAAACTGCTCGGCGCTAGGATCCAGATCGGCTTAAGGCCGCCGGGACCCGTAGCAAGCCAAAAACTAAACTCTGTATATTTGATAAATCCCATACATGATCCAACTAGACCACTAGCTTTTAAAACTTTTTCTGTAAAACCACCAGGCTTAACCTTAAAATCACTCAGACATATCAGTCTGAAACAGCCCCCAAGGCCTACACCAGCGATCCACTACCAAGCTCAACCTCCATGCCCTATGTCTGAACACATAGAACCCACTTTCTTAGGGTCAGCATATCACAAGTTAGCCTTGGCTTCCGCTTTGGGTCAAGGGATTGAAACCCTTTCTTCCCTCACGGTCTGCTCTTGGGTCAAGGGATTGGAACCCTTTCTTCCCTAGTCACTGGCGTTTTATAAACACATCATATGTTAAGCCTAGTTTGACACATTTCGCATCAAGAAACGTAAAACAAGATATATGCATACACCAGGGATGAAACATACACCAGGCAAAGCACATTCTAAATCATAAACATCCTAATACAGTCTATTACATCATTAACATACATCTCGTTAATTTACATCATGTCCACTATATTACATAAACACTACCATAGCCGACTCTCTGCTGATTTCGACTTCCCCATAGCTATCTCTGGTCCTCTAAAATTGGGGGTAAGGGAAAGGGATGAGCTACTAAAGCCCAGTGAGTAGACATAATCAAACAATTCATTAATTACATGCTTTCATGAAATGCATCACTGCACAAACAGTACATATCTCGGATTAGACATGACCTCAAAACTCCCTCTGTCGGTGCCCGGCCCTATGGACTCCCAGGTCACTACATGCACTAGCGCCCGGCCCCTCCTATGGAGCTCACACAGGTCTTATCTAGCCATAACAGATCGTGGGCTATTAAAGTCGCCTGGGTCCAATCCCCATCAACAATACTCAATGCAATGCAGCATATTCGTGTCTACTAGTGCAATCAACCTATTGTATACTCATGGTACTCATGATGCATGAAACATGCTACCAATATATATATATATCATTTCTCATTTTACAAAAACATTAAATTTAGTTCTACTCACCTCTGCTCCACTACCAGGTACTGAACTGACTCTGCAACTGCTAATACTGACGACCTCCTCGCTCTCTCGGGTCCAATCCTACACAAATGGACTCGAATGAGGTGTCAAACACAACCTAAACAACTCATAACAACTCGTAACCAACTCCCCAAAGATCCCCTAAAAGATCCTAAAACAAGCATATAAAGCATGCAAAAGAAAGCTGGATAGGACACTTTCGGCGGCAGGTTCGGCGGCGGAATGTCCTCTCCAGAGCCGAAACTCATGCACCTTCGGCGGCCGAATCTCTACTTTTGGCAGCCGAACCCTTTCGGGGGCAAGGTCGGGGGCTGAAAGACACTCCAGAGACGAAAGTCTCTAACCTTCGGCGGCCGAATCCCCTTTCCAGAGCCGAAACTCAAAACGCTCAGGGGCAAGCTTTGGCAGCCGATGTAACGACCCGGAACCAATACCCCTCTGTAACGGCCCGAACCCGCTACCGGCGCTAGGATCCAGATCGACTTATGGCCGCCGGGACCCGTAGCAAGCCAAACATACATCCTATCACCTGGTCAAATCCCATACATGATCAAAACTTTAACATAAAAACTGTAACATAAGATGTATAGACCGAGCTAGACCTGTATGCGACATAACTGGAAACATAAAAGAACCCCCTACTAGAGCCCTCATCAAAACTCTAGCTGGGTCAACATAACATACATCAAGCTGGGATCACATCCAAAGAACTAGAACCTAACCTGTGCATGCATCAGACCACAAACATAAGACCTCCACTAGGGTCCTCATCAAATACTCTAGCGTAGTAAACAACACATGCCACAAGTTCAGTTCGAACACTACTCAACATTAAAACATACATCATGTACTAAACAGGGACTAACCAAGTCTTAGGGCCAAGCACAGTACTAATCCATAAACCAATCTCTACTTTACTTACATTACAATCTCTTACAAATCATTATGTCAATTTACAATACATGTCCACACAAAAGGTACTAATCTAATACTATTACATAAGCAAAACCTTTACTCTTGAGGCTTCCCGATCGACCTCAAACCTGCAACACTGGGATTAGGGGAGAGGGGTGAGCTAAAAAGCCCAGTGAGTAGAAACAAAGAAAAACATTTCATTAATTACATGCTTTCATGAAATGCGTCACAGCACAAACATTTCACATCAAGGATGGACATGACCACCAAAAATTCCTCCAGTGTCAGTATGCCTGGCCCGGCCAGGTCTTACAACCTCCGTATGCCTGGCCCGGCCAGGTCTTACAACATCTGGATGCCTGGCCCGGCCAGGTCTTACATCATCTGTATGCCCGGCCCGGCCAGGTCTTACAACAGCTCTAGGACTATTGGGGTCGCCTTGGTCCCTCCACATCATCATATACATCATATTATGCAATACGTTATATTCGTGAAACTAGTGCAATCAACCTACTATATATCATCATGATGCATGAACATGCTTTAGGCATTCGATTTCTTTAAGTAAAAGATTAAATTTAGTTCTACTCACCTCTGGCAGATGCTGAACTGACTCTGCAACTGCTAACACTGATGGCCTCCTCGGTCCCTCGGATCCGATCCTACACAGGTGGACTCGAATGAGGTGCCAATACACTCTAAACAACTCATAAACAACTCCCCAAAAACCCCCTAAAACATCACTTAAACATGCATAGAAAACAACCTTGGAAAGGCTGGACAGGGCACTTTCAATGGCACCTTCGGCGGCCGAAAGTCCCTCTCCAGAGACGAAAGTCAGGCACTTTCGGCGGCCGAACCTTCCTTCGGCGGCCGAAAGTCTGCTTTCAAGTCAAAACTCAACTTTCGAGGGCAAGGTTAGGCGGCCAAACCATGCATCCAAAGGCAGGTTCGGCGGCCGAAACTACTTTCGGCGGCCGAACCTAAGTTCTTCCCAGAAGGGCAGAACTCAGCTTCTCATGCATTCAAGCCTCCCAAACCTTCCAAACACCCCAAAACAAGCACCCAACCTTACCAAGACATGCATAAACCCTTAACCATGCACAAAGGAGCTTAAACAAGCTTAAACTCCAATAAAGAACATCAAAAACATACATAGATAGCTTATGACCCACATAGGCCAAAACCATCAAAACAACCCAAATCCTCACATACTCTCTCCCCATCATGCATACTCACTCCCACATGCATAGTCTAGCTTAAACTTCCTACATAACATCACATAAACATATATAAACATACATTTACATATATTGGGCATAAAACCCACATAAACTTAAATATGCATATGTACCCACACTCAACCATTAAAACTCCAATAAACTTACTTAAAACTTCATTAAAACACAAAGGAAGCAAAGATCTACACTTACCTCTTGAAGATCGAGGGGTGGTGCGATCCCTAACTCGGAGGTGTGGAGGATCCAAGCTCCAAAAGCCTCCAAGCTCCCAAAACTCCTACTTAAGCTTCAAATCTTCAAACACAAGGGTAGAACTCATGAAAACTTGAGGGATGGATAGAGAAAACATGAAAATGACCAAAGGAAGGCAAAGACCCACCTGAGCTCGAGAATGGGGAGAAAACTCGCCCATTTTCGATCTGAGGGCTCTTATAGGTGGCCTGGTCAAAGACCTTCGGCAGCCTAACGTGCTCCCTAAACTCATGCATGTTCGGCGGCCGAACTTGAGGTTCGGCGGCCGAACCTTGGCTCGTTCAAACAAAGCTTTCGGAGGCCAAAAGCGCTCCCGAAGCCTTCCCATGTTCGGCGGCCGAACTTCACTTTCGGCGGCCGAACTTCACTTTCGGCGGCCGAACCTGGCAAATGCCTCCTTGGTCTTTTCTTTTCAAAACTCAATTCTTTTTCATTTAAAACCATGAAATCAGTAAAAACCTTTTAGAAAACACATTTTACTCCTCTAGAAGCCTCTGGCATCTTCAGAACTCCCGATTCCAATGGACATTCCGCCGGAAGGTAGGGATTCCGATGCCGGAATCTAGCCGGGTATTACATTCTTCCCCCCTTTAAGAACATTCGTCCCCGAATGTTCAACAAACAAACAGGCATTCATAAAAACATAGCATCAAGCATACATAAACAAGCAAGCAAAACCTAAAAACCTCTCTCCTAAAAGAGAGACACAGGTACTGCTGGAGTATAAACTCCCGGGTCCTCCAAACACACCTTTCCATACTGTAGTGATTCCAAAGGACTTACACCATCAGGATTCCTTGTTCCTCAACTTCCTGACTTATGTGTCCATGATCCGCACTAGCTACTCAACATAGGTGAGACCTCCTGCGATCTCCACCTCTGGTTCATTAAGAACCCTACTAGGACCTGACACGAACTTCCACAACATAGGGACATGGAAATCCAAAAGGATTTTCTCCATAAAGAATCACCCTTCCCAAAGAGACACCTTAGCAATACCCAACCTTCTCCTGAAACTCAACACGCTTCCAAAGCGCTACTCTGATCCTTACTCTTTTCTCTTCATCTTCACTAACTGGCTTCTTCTCACTGCTAACCCAAAACTAACTCTACCTCTCATAGGTAGTACTCGGATTTCAGATCTATCTTGGAAAACAAATAGCTCCTACTAACTGTCTCAATAGATCATCCATCCTGCATGGGAATACCTGCCCTTGGTAGTGACCTTGGTCAACTGCTTACAGTTGTTACAAAGTCTCAAGGATTCATCCTTCTTTTCCCACCACCACACTGGAACAATCCAGGGTGAGGTACTAGGTCGGATAAAACCCTTGTCTACCAAGCCTCGCCACCATTCCTACAACTCTCACAACTCTGCAGGTGCCATCCTGTAGGGAAAGATAGAAATGGTTCTGGCACCAAGTACCACATCCATTGCTCAACTCTAACTCCCTGACAGGTGATAAACCTGACAACTAGCCTGGGAAAACAACTAAGAACTCTCTCTAACAACTAACATTGAGGCTGGCTCCCCGACCTGACTGCTAAACTCTCAACAAAAACTCAAACCCTCTGACAACCCCTCCTACGCACCCTACGAACCTGACAGGCTGACATCAAACCTCTAGGCATCCCTACTGTGTTCCCTCAACAGACTACCTCTGACCCATCCTGTCCTCTGAACTTGACTACCTTGTCTCTACAGACCAAGATAGCACCACGAGCAGAAACCAATCCATCCCTCGATTGACGTCCAGATAGTCAAGTCTAGGACCTCAAATTCGGGTGGAAGGCATCTACCCTCAACTGACACTGAACTGGACCGGCAGACTGACTCTGCCACAGATGGATCACACTCGGTTCCACTGACCCAAAGAGAACACTCTAGCCCAGAAGCTATTAACTCAACCTCTCGACGGCTCCTAGAGCAACTAAAGAAAGAGAAACACCAGGGTTCTCAAAACATACACATCAGAACATTCAAAAGTGAGCGTACCTGGCACCACCATGTTCGATGTGTCTGCCTCCTGCTGAGCTTGGGTGAAGATCCGAGCTGAAACTGACAGACCTTCTCCACAGGAACCTTCAAAAGAAAAGGCTGACCCTCTTCCTCTGCCTCGACCACTAACCTGAACCATGGCTGGAGCTGCTAGCTGAGCCGCTCTACCTGAAGTTGCCTGCTGAGACGGTGCCAACCAGGGCGCAATGGGACACTCACGTACCATGCGCCCTTCCTGACCGCATCTAAAACATAGATTAGTCCCAATCAGACAGACTCCCTTGTGCGGCCTACCGCACCTCAAGCATCTTGAACTGCCTGAGCCAGAGCTCGAACCACCAAAACCCAGACTAGCCTTCAAATTCTTCCAAAACTTCTTCCTCTTCCCCCTTAGGGTTCTGCCCCACTTCTTACTTTTCGTGGAGGCTGTACTCAGAGTGGAGGGATCAATCTCTCCTGAACTTGAAATTCTAGAATCCTGAGTCTGAGCATCCTCCTGAGAATCTCCCATACCTTCTTCTAGCACTCTGATTCCCAAACTGATATCTCTTCTCTGAACATCCAACTCTACTCCCCTCACACTAGCTGACATCCTTCTTGGAGCCATTCCTTCTCTGCTTGCATCAAAAGACCTTCCAGGGTCCCTTGATGTTCCCCATCTGCTGACTCCCCACGACTGCGCTCTTGGCAGAACAGGGGGAAAGGTGTCCATAACTGATTAGACTCCGTCAGGAGTTTTAACCAACAACGTTTAGCTACGACAAAACAATAGAAACAAGAGGCTAGAAGCCAAGAACTCTTATTGAAATTCTTGAAAGATTGAAAAGTGTTTATAAACAGTTAAGGAAAGACTATTTATAATAGAAAAACCTTAATATGAAAAATTACAAAAAAATCTAAAAAAGTAATCAAAATGTAAATTTGACCCCCTAAATGGTGGAGTTTGGACTGATTAGATTCCGTCAGAAGTTTTAACCAATAACGTTTAGCTAAGACGAAACAATAGAAACCAGAGGTTAGAAGGCGAAAAGTCTTACTGAAATTCTTGGAAGATTGAAAAGTGTTTATAAACAGTCAAGGAAAAGCTGTTTATAGTAAGAAAACCCTAATATGAAAAATTATAAAAAAATCCAAAAAAGTAATCAATATGCATAATTGACCCTCTAAATGGTGGAGTTTGGACGAATTAGACTCCGTCAGAAGTTTTAACAAATAACGTTTGGCTAAGTCGAAAAAATAGAAACAAGAGACTAGAACTCGAAAACTCTTATTGAAATTCTTGAAAGATTGAAAAGTGTTTATAAACTGTCAAGGAAAGGCTCTTTATAATAGGAAAACCCTAATATGAAAAATTACAAAAAAAACCCAAAAAATTAATTAAAATGTAAAATTGACCCCTAAATGGTGCAGTTTGGACTGATTAGACTCCGTCAGGAGTTTTAACAAATAACATTTAGCTAAGACGAAACAATAGAAACAAGCGGCTAGAAGCCAAAAACTCTTATTGAAATTCTTGAAAGATTGAAAAGTGTTTATAAATAGTAAAGGAAAGGCTATTTATAATAGAAAAATCTTAATATGGAAACTTACAAAAAAATATAAAAAAGTAATCAAAATGCAAAATAGACCCCTAAACGGTAGAGTTTGGAATGATTAGACTCCGTCAAGAGTTTTAACCAAGCTAAGACGAAACAATAGAAACCAGAGGTTAAAAGCCGAAAAGTCTTATTGAAATTTTTGAAATATTGAAAAGTGTTTATAAACAGCCAAGGAAAGACTATAAAATAGAAAAATCTTAATATGAAAAATTACAAAAAATTTCAGAAAAGTAATCAATCTACAAAATTGAACCCTTAAACGGTGGAGTTGGGACTGATTAGACTTCGTTAGGAGTTTTAATAAATAACGTTTGGCTAAGATGAAACAATAGAATTAAGAGGCTAGAAGCCGAAAACTCTTATTAAAATTTTTGAAGGATTGAAAACTGTTTATAAACAGCTAAGGAAAGTCTATTTATAGTAGGAAAATCCTAATATGAAAAATTATAAAAAAAAAATCAAAAAAAGTAATCAAAAAGCAAACTTGACCTCCTAAACGGTGGAGTTTGGACTGATTAGACTCCGTCAAAAGTTTTAGCCAATAACATTTGGCTAAGACGAAACAATAGAAACAAAAGACTAGAAGTCGAAAACACTTATTGAAATTCTTGAAAGATTGAAAAGTGTTTATAAACAGCTAAGGAAAGCATCTTTATAATAGGAAAACCCTAATATGAAAAATTATAAAAAAAAAATCCAAAAAAGTAATAAAAATGCAAAATTGACCTCCTAAACGGGGGAGTTCGAACCGATTAGATTTCGTCAGAAGTTTTAACAAATAACGTTTGGCTAAGATGAAACAATAGAAATAGGAGGCTAGAAGCCGAAAACTTTTATTGAAATTTTTGAAAGATTGAAAAGTGTTTATAAACAATAACGGAAATACTATTTATAATAGGAAAATCCTAATATGAAAAATTTCAAAAAAGGTAATCAAAATGTGAAGTGACCCCTAAACGGTAGAGTTTGGACTGATTAGACTCCATCAAGAGTTTTAACCAACGTTTGGCTAAGACGAAAAAATAGAAACAAGAGAGTGAGTGCTTGAAATTGTATTGAGGACCAACTTTACATCTTGAGAAACACATTTTAAACATAAAACTTGTTGAAGTGAATTTTGGTGAAATTAAGTTATTTCTGCTATTATCCTATTGTATGACATTTTGGTTCTTTATTTTGGATAAATTAAAATTCAGATTGATTGAGAACATGAATGTGTTTTATTATTTTTATTATTTTGAATTTCTATACTTAAGGACAAGTAAAGGAGCAAGTGTGAAGGAATCTGATGAGTTGCAAACTCACCACATTTTACTTATTAAATTTCATGATTTTGCTATAATTTTAATATAAATAATTAATTTTTACTTGAAATTTTATTTTGGACAGATTTTTTAGTGGAAGTTAAGAAAAGGAACGAAAAGAGGTTGAATTGGAATATTTTTGAAAAGGGAGGTTACAGCCTTGGGCGAGTCTATAACTCAAGGCGATGCATAGCCACCTCAGCCCGATTTTGCCACCTAAACAAGGATAAGATCAGTTTCAAATTGGATCAAATACAATTAGATTAGGATAGGGATAATATAGGAGTAGTAGAGTTTATTTTAAATTATTAAATTTTATTTTTTTTTTACCTATATAAAAGCTCTTAGAATTAAATCTAGACATCACATATTTTCTTCTCTACCCTTCCTCCTCTCTTGGTGCCGCCGCCCCCCCTCTCTCTTCTTCTCTATCTTCTTCTTTTCTTTTCTTCTTTTTTTCTCCTTCTTTTCTTTAGTTTTACAATTTTATTATGGTCCTTAGAGGCTAAACAATTCTTTTCAATTGAAGATTAATTTAAATTAAAGTTTTATTCAAATTGTGAGGTTATGTGCTTTAATTTTTTTCATCTTATTTCTATTTTCTGTTCATTTTTGAATTTGAGAAACATCACCTCTATTGTTATTTTCTTGAGAATTCAATGGGCCCATTGAATCTCTTGGGAAGACAATATATTGCTTATTAATCTAATTAAATTCGTAATTATTTAATTGGATTAATAACAAGTTGCAATTAACATATTAGTTTATGTTAAAAATTAGTAGACTTGATTTAAATAAAACGCGTGTTTTTATTAATCAAGTTTGAATTCTTCTCTCTTAATGCAGTTAACTAATTAAATCTACACGCGTGTTGGGGTTATTAGTTAACTAGGAATTAATTTAAGTGTAAAGCAGATTAATTTAATCGTAAGGAAGAATTGGTGGGATTCACGTGTTTGACCACTATAACTAAATAATAATTAATGAAATGAATTATTTTTTAAATCGATGGTTAACTGTAAAATACTTCATTTTTCTTTTAAATATTTTTGGCTTGACCAAAATTAAAAAAAAAAAATCAATTTCACAAAAAATTATCTTCTCACTTTTTGCACTTTTTGTATTAAACTACTCTTCTATTTCAACTAGTCATCTAAATTAAACACGGTTAATATCTTTATGAGATTGATACTTACTTACCCTATCTACAAGTTCTTATTAAATCAAGAAAAATGAAGCAAATTTTGTATTGTAAAAAAATGGAGATAAATATAATATTTCCTAATGATCCGACCATGATGTGGCCAGCTAACCTAATAAGGGATCCCGCCGAGTTAACTGGTCGGGGATCTCGTGATTACAGGTGTAACGGGGGCTCGTTGAATTGTGCATGCTAACAGTAACTTTAGTCGAGACTCGTCCTATCTAGAGAATGACGAGTCTTGATAATAAATCGAGCGTTAAGATGTTTGGGTCTCCCTTTCTTCAGATGGGACTAAGCTACCCACTTATCATATCCTTACCACATGACTCCATTTTGTAGTAATGGCTCATGACTTTTTTAAGACAATCATTGTGTAACACTAATTTTAATTCAGGAATACATGAATGTTGCACGCTTTAGGATAAATCAAATACATAGGTAAACAATTCAACACTTAAAGCATTTGTTTATTATTATCGATTTTTATTTTAAAACACTATTTAAAAACAAAATTTTAAATTAGGTGTAAAATTATTATAAAAAAATGGATTTTCAAGACAAATTTTTTAATAAAATAACCGTAATAAAAGTAAATGGAGACTTGAAAGTAAGTTTACGGACTAAAGTTGAATTTGCTTGAATTTAAGGACCTTGCGTCCTTCAAATTTAATATTGCTGGACCCTTGAATTTAAATGATTAAAATCATACCAATTTTCTTAAAAAAGAAATAAAGCCATTCTGTGAAAAGTATAAATCATATCTTTTAGAAAGATGCTAAAAATGTGGGCTTTTTAAATTTAATTTTTTTAAAAGTAAGATGCACCCTCTTAACTTATTAAAGCTAATACAAGACAATAATTTAGGAAGTAGTAGAAAATACCAACTCCTCCTGGAATAATCTCATCATCAAAATATAGATAACAGAGGATTCTATGTGTGCAATGTTCGGCCTTATTCTATTTTATAAAATCTAATGCATAAACATTTAAACACAATATTGTTTATAAGAATTTGCAAAGAAGATTCAGCAAAAACACTTTTCTATTAAACGTAAACCTGTTCAGAATTCGTTGAAATATGAGTGTTACTTAATTTCAAAATGTGGTGAAATTTTATTATATTGTTTAAAGGTGAGGATTAGATTAATTCAGTTTAAAATCAAATTAACATAATAAAGTGAAAATTAAAATTTTAATATTTGTAAAAATCAATCTAAATTGATTTTAAGGAGAAATCAATTTTAATCAAATTAATTCGATTCAGTTTGATTTGATTTGTGCGTACTTTGTAGTTTTTATACTTTATTTTTAATATTTTAAAATTTAATTAAAATATTTTAATATTAATTATGATCTAATTTTTTTATGATATTAAAAATAATATATTATTATCACTAATTGTTTTGATTTTTTTTTATTTTTTTATTAAAATTAAACTGAAATAATTGAAATTTTTTAAATTAAGAATCAAATTGAAAAAATAAAAAATCAAACTAAAATTTTTAATTAATTTAATTCGATCGAATTTTTCGATTTCAATCACTTTTATTTATTTTTATTTTATTATTTTTTTAAAAAATGATAATTAAGAGAAAAATGTGTATTGAATTATTATAATTTTTTTTAGAGAAAGATGATCCAAACGGAAACGTCAATTGGACTACTAAACTTATATTTAAAATAAAATTTTAATCAGAATGAAAATGGTACAAAGAAAAACACTTATTAAATCTTCATAATTCATATTAAATTATTTTAAAATAAATATTAATTAAATGAGAGTGAAGAGGGTTTAAAGGAAAAAAAAAACCTATTGAATGTCTCGTCCTCTTTTAAATATTTTAATGGATTTTAATTTTATTGTTATTATATTTTAATTTTAATTAAATTAAAGTAATAAGATTGAAAGGAAAAATTGACAATTATTGAACTTTTAACTCAATTTTTAAAATATTTTACTTTTAAGAAAAAAAAAAAGGTGTTATTGGAAAAATGCTGCAAATTTTCAACTTCAAAGTTCTTAACATATCAATTTGAAAACAGCATGACCATGAAGTATAATCACATTAATATGACACAATATTCGCTCAAAATGTATCATAATTGTTACCATATGACAGAGTCACGTAATAATTAATACATTTTATGTCAAAGTCAAAAGATGAATATTCGCTAGGCTCATGATTGAGTGTTAATCCCGTTAACTAAAATATGTTATGCTCAGCCACAAGGTGGGTATCCGCTAAACTCAACAACCGGGTGTTAGTCCCATATTTATAAAAATAACTAAGCATTTTATGCCAAGATTATAAGGTGAGTATCTGCCAGGCCCATGATCGGGTGTTAGTCCCATTAATCAAATTCTTTAAGGCATTTTATGCCCAGACCACAAGGCGGGTATCCGCCAAGCTCAACCACCAGGAGTTAGTCCCATATTTATAAGAACAACTAAGGCATTTTATGCCAAGACCACAAGGCAGGTATCCCCCAGGCCCAAGACCGAACCGTTAATCAAATTCTCTAAGGTATTTTATGCCAAAGCCACAAGGCAAGTATCCCTCAGACCCATGACCGGGTATTAGTCCCCTTAATCAAATTTTCTAAGGAAAGTTGTTGCTAAAAAGCGTCATAAGGTGGGTAACCGCCAGGCGAGACTTTGGGTGTTAGTCCCAAAAGGCAAAGGCAAATTTCTACCAAAAAGCGCCATTATGGTAAGTAACCACCAGGCGAGTCTTTGGATTTTAGTTCCAAAAGGCAAAGGCAAATTTCTGCCGAAAAGTGCCACAAGGCGGGTATCTGCCAGACGAGTCATTGGGTGTTAGTCCTAAAAGACAAAGGCAAGCTTTGGCCAAAAAGCACCATAAGGCAGGTAACCGCCAGGTGAATCTTTGGATATTAGTCCTAAAATATAAAGGCGAGTTTTTACTGAAAAGCGCCATAAGGCGCATAACTGCCAGGTAAGTCTTCTGGTGTTAGTCCCAAAAGATAAAGGCAAATTTCTGTCGAAAAGTATCATAAGGTGGATAACCGTCAGGTAAGTCTTTGGATATTAGTCTCAAAAGGCAAATGCAAGTTTCTACCAAAAAGCGCCACGAGGCGGGTAACTGACAGGCACATGATCGAGCGTTCATCCCAAAATCATAGAAAACAGTTGTAAACTTTGAATTTGAAGAATCAAAGACCGCTGGGGGACTTCTGATATGACGCAATATTTGCTCAAAGTGTGTAATGGGTTGTCACCACATGACAGTGCTACGTGGCAAGATCCTAATAAGCTATAATACGCAGTCCCACTTGTAGAAAGGAAGGTCTGGATACCGTAGTTCTTGGTCCTTCACCGAGACTCACCCTCTCTTCAGTAGGGCAAATGATGTGAACATGAGAATAACACGATTCTTCAAGAATAAGTTACACATTGAAGTCTTCACATTCTTTAAACATTCAATATGGGAAGTTTTGAATCATGAGGAATTAAAGAGAAATCGAATAATTCATATTGAATACCACGTTTAGAAGAGAAAAAAAAAAAAAGAAATGAGCTTATTTATTTAAAATTCGTGGGTCCAATTTTAACCATTATAAATTCACTTTTGGAAGCTCATATATGAGATCTTTTAGTGTGTTTTGATGTCTTTTATAATCCTATATGGATTAGGAGACAAATTAGTTAGATTAGTTAAAGTTTTCCTTATTTAAATAGAATGACCTTATATTTTCCTATTTCAACTAGAATTTATCTTGTTTTGAGCGTATGGAGTATCATTATCAATTCTTAATTTCAGCTATTACTATTATAAAAAATAATAAAAAAAAAAAAAAAAAAAGAAAAACCTATGGCGCTGATCATGGTTAGATGGAAAATTGGCTTATCAAGCTAAAACAATATATATCATTTGAGATGTTAAATAAACGTATACATTGTAATTAATACATTAAACATTTTAACTAAAATAGTAATCTATTGGATATTTAAATTCATAAAATTACAACTATTAAATACCAATTACCTATATTATTAATGATTTATTAAAAAAAGATAAATATATATTTTAGCTTCTGATTTTTATTTGAAAAGTTAGTCCATGCTTTTAATTTTTTTATTATTAACTTTTAACACGTTATTTTTATAAAAATTTATATATTTAATCCCTATCTGTCTAAATAGATTACATGTATTTTAAATTTTTAAGGTTGAATAATTACATTTTATGAAGTTTAAAAGTTAAATAGTTATATTGTTTTAAATTTAAGTGTGAATAGTATACTTTTTATAAAAAGAAAAATTATTATAGGGTATCTAAATTTCAGAAAAATTAATTAATTTTTATAATTTTTAGATCCAATTAAAATATCCCATTATCTTAAAATGCAATTAATTACTTCATCTTTCTATTAAAAAATTTTGGTAGTCAAAGAATGAAATAGTCGGTCAAAAGAGAGATAATAATTATAAATTTCAAAAATAACTCAAAGAATAACTCATGTTATATCCAATTCAATTTGATCCAATTTAGTTCATCAAAACCGATCAATGAACATCAAAAACCTAGCAAATTGAAGCCTAGAAAACTAAACTTTAGAGGTAAAAGAACATTCAACCACAAAGACAGAAAATTATCCAAATTTAATGATTAGATCCAAGAACTATGAATTAATCATTATACAAACAATAATCTAAGAAACTAAATTTTAGATTCTATAAATAAATTAAATACAACTCAAATCCATAAATTTCTATGAATATCAAATGTAGAAACAACCATATTCCAAATTTCATTCAAGCAAAATAATCCATTGATATCTAAACCCCACAAATAACAAACCCATAAATCCATTAAACACTCAAACAACCATACTAAGAAACCTCAAATCTCTAAATCCTTACAAACCCATAATCTTGAAATATGAAATAACAAGAGGGAAACCATCAATTATCGATCAGATCGAGAGGAAGAGTGGCTATCGGTGAAGAGAGCGACCATCGGTGAGAGAGCAGATTAAAGAGAGAAGAAAGGGATGAAAAAGAACTGAAGATAAAGAGCTGAACAAGATAGAGAAGTTGAAGATTAAACTAAAGAGGGAGAAGATTAAAGGGAGAAGAAAGGGATGAGAAAGAACTGAAGGGTGAGAGATGAGAGTGAAGCGGTGATAGAATGGAGATAGGTTTTTTTTAAGGTTATATAAATATGCTGGTTTGATTCATTCAGTTTGATTTTTTGATTTAACTACTCAATTCTAATTAAATTTCTCAATTAAGAAGGGCGGTGGTGATTTGAGATCTAAAAGAAGGTAGGGTTTTAGCATGTCTGGGTGAGCTTAGCCTGAATGGTTCACACCTTCCTCTTTTATTCTTTTTTCTCTTATCCTCTAATGATGTATAATTGCCACCTTGATATAGTGTCACCTGCGCTATCATACAAAGTCGTACATACGGACGTACCCCCTTCTCTCCATCGTCAGGCGGCTATTTAATTTCCATCCAGCGCTCGCGCTGATAAGGCCATGGTGTAGTTAGGTCCACTGACTCATCATGTCAGGTGAGCTAGGTTCCTCTTTGATGAGACCAGACCCCAATTAGTCCGGCCTGCTCGATTGTGGTTTGGGTTGTGCGCTAATGGATCAGTTTGCATAGTAGGCTCTAATGGGTTTTGAACCTGACTTTCCTACAAAGGTTCGACTACGGCATGGGTGCCAGTGGCTCAGCAGTCATCAAGTGTCTATTTACCCGCTTATTAGTTATTCCATGATTAATGAGGGGTAAATTCCGAAGCCTTAATTATGACCGCGTGGTCCTATGAAGGCTTTTATCAAAAAGTCTTTTCTCCGCCTTCACCCATTTCAAATCTGTATTCTTAATTTTGCTCTCGAATCTTCTTCTTGCTTTGCTCTTGTTAACTCGTTCTCCTTCGCCTCTGCAATCTTTGCTCCGAGGTACGTCTCACTCTTCTCATGGCTTCCCTTAGAATTCCTGATGTTGCGGATTTGTTTTCCTCTGTTACTCCTTCATCCCTTTCCAATTTTTTTTCTAGAGAATATGTCAATACCTCCATTTATAGGATTAGGGCTCCTCTTTGCAATGAGAGGATTGTTCTTCCTAACCCAACTCTGGCAGGCCTGGTAGACTCCCAGTAGGGTCGTAGCTTAATTTTTTTCATCAAGCAAAGTGATTTTAGGCTGACCTTTTCCTTTACCCCCTTTTTTATCTAGGATTTTACCCATTTCTATGTGACCCCTCGCATGTTATCCCCAAATTTCATGCTTTTCAAGTGCTCTTTTGAATCCGCTTATCTATGTTGGGCTTTTGCCCCTTCCGTTGCTCTGTTCTCTACCTTCTTCTGCCTTGTCCGAGCTAATCATGAGTTTTATTATTTTGCTCCCTTGGGAGAATTGTCTATCTTTGCTAGGTACAAAGATTTGATAAAAGGATGGGTTGAAGCCTTTATGGTGGTCGAGCTGAAGGAGAGCTCGGGGATCAGCTGAGATGTCGATCTCTCTTTGAGAGAGGTCCCTCAAGGCTCGGCTATCCCTGATGGACCAAATCTGCCTTCTTCAACTGACCTCCGTATAGAAGAAGTATGACATCGAGAAGTGCATGTTCATGTCTAACCTCCGGGACTGTCGGGAAGTTGGTATTGTCAATTATTATTTTCTTGTTCTTTCCTTTTTAGTTGTATTTTTTCTGTTATTTTGAGTTCTGACTTGTGTTGTTTTTTCTTTTCTAGCTTTTGCCTCGCCCATGGATAACCTTAAATTGCCGAAGAATTTCAATTTGTCTAGGGAGAGCATGAGGGCCACGCTGGAAGCATTCAAGGCTGGCAAGTCCGTGGTGGACGTGACCCAGGAGGTCTTCCAGGTTGTTGCCCCTGCTTCTGCGAGCCGGACTCCTGCTCCTACCTAGGCCTTGATGCCTGCTGCCGAGGGTTCTCATTCTACAACCTCAAAGGCCTCTACTCCTGGTAAGACACCGACTTCGGCCAAGTCCTTGGCAATTCCCAAGCGGACCTCTACGGAATCTATTATTGTCAGTGAATCTGCTGAGGGGGGCTCTAAGGAGGGTGTTGAGGTCATTCCTTTGGACATCCAGCCCCTTCAGACTGTAGCTGCTGTTGTGATTGGAGGGGCTGTCGACAAGCAGGCGCGGACCTCAGGGCCTACTTTAGGGATGCCAAGAGGACTCGGGCTGTGGATCCTGCAAAGCCACACCTTCCCCTCCTGCTGCCAAAGGGAAAAGAGCTGTGGAGTTGCTATGCTTAGCCCCTAACAATGAGTTCCTTAACGCTGCTGAGGTGACTCTCAAGTCTACACCAGCTTCCGTGGCTGAGATGTTGCACAAGAAGATGTTCGAAGGGGTCTCTGATGTTTTTGATCCCCGCTTTCTTGCTCTTGCCAGCCACCTTGCCTGCTCTACTAAACAGCAGACAGCTTTCAGTTTGCGGTCTCAGAAGGACCTAAGGAATAGCCTAAGGGAAATGCTCCTCATGGTAAGTCGTCCACTTTCCTTAAGCTTGTTTTTGTTTTTATTCTCTTCTTAACTTTGTTTGCTGCCTCTCCTTGACAGGTGCTGGGCGTGTTCATAGAGATCGACGCTCGGGATCAGTCCCTCCAGAGCTCGATGGTCCAGCGCATCGTCGAAGCGCATTGTGAGGAGAATATTATGGCTACTGGTGAGGCCCACGGGAATATCATCAAGCTTCGGAACCAGATCGAGGACCTCACCAAATGCCTGGGAGATGTGAGGGAAGAGGTCGGCAGGGCTTCTCAACGGCCTTCTATGGTGGAGTCCCAGAGAGACGAAGCCATGGCACAATTGTCTGCTTTGGAGGAGTCCTGCCGCCAATGTGATGAGGCTAAGGCTCTGCGTGACGAGACTTTAGCCCACGCTGCTATCCTCCAACAAGAGCTCAATAAAAACGTCGAGGACCTGAAAGGCATGACCTTGGCAGTAGAGGAGTCTTGCCTTAAACAACAACAACTCTACCAAGAGGTTACTACTCTGGAGGAGAGAGATGTTCTGCCTTGTTGAAGGATGCTCTGGCAGAGGATAGAGTTCAGCGGGCCTGCGAAGAGCGCCTACAGGAGTATAAAGATTCCACTGAACTTAAAGATATCATTCACCGGGCTTGTAAGGCGTGACTGGAGGAGTATAAGGCCTCCGCAGAGATGAATAAAATTATATATAAGGAGGCCTTCTGAATGTTCGCCTCTAACTACAATCAGGGCTTGAAGTCAGCTAAGGATGCCCCCTCCACTCCTTTGGCGGACCTACGAGCTCTAGAAGTGGATTCTGATGGCGAGGAGGTGCATCACGGAGAGGACGGTAATCCTTTGCCCAAAGGTGCTCCTCTCTTACCTCCTGGACCTTAGGGGCAGAATACTGTAGATAAACCCTTAAATGACTTAGTTAGTTCAGGTTCCCCCTCCTCTGCTACTTCTGTAATCCACTCTAATAATCAATAAAGTTTATATTTTCTTTGATTTATTCGTGTCCTTTTTATTCATCACTTTATACTTAAATTGTTTTGTATGTATTGCTTGTGAATTTTGTTGGGCCGACTTCTTGTAAGTCTTAACTTTAATCTTGTAAATCTTAATTTTAACACGTATTCTGCTTGCCTATTTAAACAATTTCGGATTCTGCTTATCTACTTAAACAATTCTAGGATGTGTAGTTCTCGTGCTTTTTCCGCACAAGCAACCTCTTTGATCTTGGTTTATTTATATTTGTGCCCCTTTCGGATTTAAGTAATCTTCCTCCTACGAGCTCGGCCGAGCCTCTTAGCTTGCTTGATCCTATTTACTTAGGTTATTTCTACACATACGGCCAGCAGGTCCTATCAACTCGTTGGCTTACCCGTTTTAATACACTTGGTGTGCCCGGGTTGTTAATGGCGTTGGCAAACTTCTGACGAACTCTTCTGCTTTTTTTTTAACCGTAGGCCAATAGTACCCTTACTTGAAAATCTTGTTTGCCAATGTGGTTGCTCCTTCATGAACCCCATAAATTCCCTGGTGTACTTCCTGAACTACCCTGGCAGCCTCCTCAAGACTCACACATCTCAGCCACGGGCTGGACTTCCCTCTTCGGTACAATGTTCCCCTTACTTCTTGGTAGTTGGTAGCTTTAGTTGCAATTTTTCTGGCTTCTGCCTTATCTTCGGGCAACTTTCCTATTTCTAGGTACTCCAAATATGGGGTCCAGCTTCGTTCTTCTTCTATCTGCATTACAGGGGCTGGTTTCTTAAAAGTAGAGGTATTAATGTGCTGTATGTATACCTCGTCGGGGAGCTATTCTAATTCTTCTTCAGACAGTCTACGTAGCAGTTCTGCTTCTTCATTTTCTTCCCGAGGTATCCTTTGATATTGCACGATAATCCTTTGCTCGCTAAGCTTGATTTATACGGTTCATATCTTGTCTAGATACTTTTGCATGACGGGATCTTTTGATTGGTATGCCCCTATTATCTGGTTGATTACCAGTTGGGAGTCACTATTTATCTTGAGGTCGGTTGCCCCCATTTCTAATGCTATCTGCATCTCATTTATGAGGGCTTCATACTCGACCATATTATTGGACGTTGAGAACTCTAGGCGCAAAGCATAGCACACCCTGAACCCCTCTGGTCCTTTCAGAAGTACCCCTGCCTCGCTGCCCGCGGCACTGGATGCTCTATCCACAAATAGGTTCCAACTGAACTCACACGGTTGTTGGTCCCTGTCCTTCTCTTTGGTTGTGTTTGGTAGCCCCTCACTCTATTTATGTTGATCCGAGCTGAAAGAGCACTCAGCTATGAAGTCAACTAAGGATTGGGCCTTGATGGCTATCCAAGGTCGATAAATGAGGCAATATGGGCTAATTTCCACGGACTAAGCTAGCATCCGCCCTGAGGTTTTGGGTCTATGCAAGATTCTATTTAGGAGTTGGTCAGTCATTACTACCCCTTGGTGGCATTCCAAGTACACTCTAAACTTTCTTACCGCCAACAACAAAGTGAACGCCAACTTCTCAATGTCTATATACCTGACCTTGGCATCCTTAAGCACCTTACTGACGTAGAAGACAGGCTTCTGCATCCCAGCTTTGTCCCTCACTAGTAATGCACTTTATAGCTTGTTCAGAGGCGGCTAAGTATATTAGAAGTTCCTCCCCCGCTAAAGGACTACTGAGCACATGTGGAGAACTGAGGTATTGCTTGAGATTTCTAAAGGCTTATTGGCAGTCTTCAGTCCATTCAAAGTTCAGAACCTTCCTCAGCTTTTTGAAGAACAGTAAGCATCTTTCAGCTAACTTCGACATAAACCGATTGAGCGCTACCACTCTTCATGTAAGTTTTTGCACAGCTCTTACATAGGTCGGCTCAGGCATCCTCAATATGGCCTCTACTCTTTTTGGATTTGGCTCTATACCCTTTCTGCTGACCATATAGCCTAGGAATTTTTCTCCCCTGATAAAGAAGGCACACTTTGTTGGGTTCAATCTCATTCTGTATCACTGAAGTATCCCGAATACCTCCTCTAGGTCGACTAAGTGTTGTTGGAAGGTCTGGCTGTAACGACCCGAAAACCGGACCGCTACCGGCGCTAGGATCCAGATCGGCTTAAGGCCGCCGGGACCCGTAGCAAGCCTAACATACATCCTATATACCTGTAAATCCTATACATGATCAAACATATACATAAAACCTTGAACTTATTCTTTCATTTACCAAGCTCAACCTGTGCATGTACAACTCAAAAAAACATAAAATCTCACACTGAAGCCCTCATCAAATGCTCCAATGGGGTAACATATAATACATTAAGCTTGGTTTACATTAACATCATTAAAACATTTCATTAAAAGATCATTTATCAAAAAGGGATTAACAATTCTCTAGGGCCAAGCACAATTCTATTCTCAATACAATTCTTTACATTACATCTCATTACTATACTTTACATTACAATGTCTTTCTCATGTCCACAGCTAACTATTACATAAAAACATGACTTTACTCTTGACGACTTCCTGATCTATCCCGTACCTGCAAACCTGGGGGATTAAGGGAATGGGGTGAGCTACTAGAGCCCAGTGAGCAGAATAGTAAAACATTTAAAACATATGCTATCATGAAATGCATCACATCACAGACAAATCACAACAAGAATGAACTTGTCACCAATAGCCCACTACACATTCCATTAGTGCCAGGAGCGTAGACTGGGCCTCACTGGTCTTTCTCTTACATTAACATAACATAACATTCCAATATGCCAGGGGCGTAGAATGGGCCTCACCGGTCTTTCTCTTACATAGTGCCAGGGGCGTAGAATGGGCCTCACTGGTCTTTCATACCGTATCATCACTATCTCATATCATATCATATCATAGTGCGGGCTAAAGGATCATCCAACATTCATCCACATCAACAACATAATATGCAATGCAAGATATTCATGAATTCTAATGCAAGCACCCTAATATATCTCATGGCATTCATGATGCGTGAATCATGCTAAAACTTTCATTATTTACTTTGAAACGTAAAGAGTTATTCTACTCACCTCTGGCTAGCTCTGACAAGACACTAAAGCAGCTGACTCACTGCTGGGGTCCTCGGTTCCTCGGGTCCGAACCTACACAGGTGGACTCAAATGAGGGATCAAACATACATGAACATGACTCTAAAATACTCCCCAAAAACCCCCTAAAACACCTTAAAACAATCATAGAAATCATGCAAAAGAAGGCTGAACAGGGCACTTTCGGCGGCAGGTTCGGCGGCCGAAAGTCCCTCCAGAGCCGAAAGTCATGCACCTTCAGCGGCACTTTCGGCGGCCGAAAGTCATGCACCTTCAGCAGCACTTTCGGCGGCCGAAAGTTCCTTCCAGAGACGAAACTCATGCATGTTCGGCGGCACCTTTGGCGGCCGAAACTCCCCTCCAGAGCCGAAAGTCCACTTTCGGGGGCAGGATTCGGCAGCCAAAGGCTTACCTACACAAGCAGGTTCGACGGCCGAAAGTCCTTCGGCTGCCGAACTTGAGTTCTTCCAAAGGGCAGAACTCAGCCTCCACATGCACATTTTGCCTCCCAAACCATTCAAACATGCATTTACCTATTCTACAACATGCATACACAAGCAAATCAGCATTTAGGGATCTCAAACTATCCTAAACCCCAACACAAATACAAAAGCAACTCAAACAACATACATTGCTCATAAACTCAACATTAACCCTAACATGCAATCAACTAACTTACACATGCATTTCAACCCCATAAACTTCATAAAACTTGTTTAAAACATACAAGAAAGGTAGGATCTAGGCTTACCTCTTGAAGATCGAGAGGAAAGTCGATCCTAACTTGGAGATGGGAGAAATCTAGCTCATTGGACCTTCAAGCTCCAAAACTTGCTCTAAACTTCAAAAATCTTCAAAACCAAGTTAAAACTTGTTAAAACTCGAAAGATTTGAGGAAGAATATCAAAACCAACCATGGGAGGGCATGGACTCACTGTTGGCCGAAAATAGGGGAGAAAGCTCGCCCATTTTCGGCCATGGGTCCTTTTATGGGTGGCAAGCCAGGCCACCTTCGGAAGCCGAAGGCGACTCCAAAATGCATGCATGTTCGGCGGCCGAACATGAGGTTCGGCGGCCGAACATGAGGTTCAGCGGCCGAACATGAGCCACATTCGGAAGCCTAACGTGCCCCCCTAAACTATCCCACGTTCGGCGGCCGAACCTGGAGATGCCTCCATGGTTTTTTTCATTCAAAACTCAATTTCTTTCTTACTTAAAACTATAAAATACATTAAAAAATTTTATGAAAACATGATTTTACCCTTCTAGAGGTTTCTGACACTCAAGATTCCACCGGACAGTAGGAATTCCGATACCGGAGTCTAGCCGGGTATTACACTGGCTTTTTACTATTATGTCATCCATGTATACCTCTTCATTCTTCCCTATATGTTCTTTAAAGATTTTATTCATCAATCGCTGGTATGTTGCCTCGGTGTTTGTTAGTCTAAATGGCATAGCTTTATAACAATACGTCCCGTCTTTGGTTATAAAGGAGGTTTTCCTTCATCCGACCTGTCCATGGGGATCTGGTGATACTCGACATTGCATCTAAAGATGATAGATAATTGAAACCGGCTGTAGAATCGATTCTTTTATTAATATCATGAAGGGGATAACAATCTTTTGGACAGGCCTGATTTAGTCGATAAAGTTTATACACATTCTATATTTTCCATTGGCCTTTTTAACTAGCAAAGGGTTGGCTAACCACTGTGGGTACATGAATTTCCCAATAAATCCTGCCTCTTCCAGTTTTTGTACCTCTTCCCTGGTGGCCTGTTGCTTCTCCTTTCCGAACACTCTCTTCTTCTGTTTTATTGGTTTAGCTCCAAGGAAAACATTCAGTTTGTGGGTCATCACTTCAGAGTCTATCCCTGGCATGTCCGAAGGCTTCCAGGCGAAGCTTAAGGCGTGCCTCCTAATAAGAGCCTTTGCTGTCTCCTTCTAGTCCTTTCCAAGGTTCTCGTTGATGCTGAAGACTTTGTCACTTTCCTCTTCAGATAAAGGGAATGTCTTTAGCCTATCAACTGGCTTTGTCCTGGCCTCCTTCTTCTCATCCCGAACCTCCATGACCTCCTAGTTTATTTCTCCTGGCAGAGTGCTCGGTTCTTCCATAGTAGCCAAGTATACAGCTCGGGCCGCCTCCTGCCTTCCTCGCGCTATACCTACCCCTGACTCAATGGGGAATTTCATGGTTAAGTACCGGATGCTGGTCACTGCCTCAAAGTCGTACAACACCGGCCTTCCAAAATAGCATTGTTGTTCAAGGGCAACTTTACCACGAGGAATATTGCATAATGAGTGCGGGCCAGGGGTGGCCCTCCTAGTGTCAGGGCTACTTTCACTTTCCCTTCTACTACCACAGGGGTTTCACCTATCCCTTTAACCTGGGCTTGATCTCCGATAAGCTATTCTTCAGGTATATTCATTTGTTGAAAGACCCGGTAGGGTAGTAGATTCACTTTACTTCCATCATCCACCAAGACTTTGCGGATTTGAAAGTTGTGAATGACGGCCTCTATGACCAGGGTGTCGTCATGAGGCATTTAGATCCCATGAGCATCTTCTGGAGAGAAAGAGATGGTCATTGGAGAATGTTCTGCTATCTGCATAACTTCAACATTGCTTCCTTCTCCAATCCTGCTTCTCTTCTTTCCTGCTCATTCTTCCTCCAGATCCCTTTATGATCATTCTTCCTTCTCCACTCCTGCTTTTCTTTTTTGGGCGGTATCCTCCCTCCAGCTCCTCGCCTCTCGATCCTCGCATCAATTTAGAGGAATAACTCTCAACTTCGTCGTTCTTGATGAGCTCTCTAACCATTATGCCCCTTACTTTGGCTGCTGGCTCATTTCTTCTGCAGGCTTCTTCACCTCCTTCGCTGATCCTCCTGCTGCTTTGCTGAGGGACTTGGTGGTTCAAGGTAGGCTGAGGCTCATTAATGTTGAAGCCCTCAGCCATAGATAGTACACTCAACGAGGTGCTAAGTCCCCTTTATTGCAATATTTGTCCTAGCCAGTGGGCGGTATTTTGTAGTTGGATAGCCAAGCTTTGTAGTTCTTGGTCGGAAAGGGTGATTCTGGACATGTTCCTTGCCGAGCTCGGTGAAGAATTGAGCAACGCAGGTGGTTGACTAGATGGGGCTGTAGGACTAGAGAATGAAAACTGATGCCTTTCATAGGTGGACCTTAGGTCATTTTGGGGTATTTCCAGTGTGGTTTTCGCCGTGGTTTGCCATGTGGATCTCAGTGGGTGTGATAAACATGAGAACTCCGGTGATGAAAAGATCTCCTTTTGTTTCCACAGACAGTGCCAATTGATGATCTAAGATCCAGAAGAAGGTAGGGTTTTGGTATGTTTGAGTGAGCTTAGCCTGAATGGTTTACGCCTTTCTCTTTTATTCCTTTTTCCTTTGTCCTCTAGTGATGTATAACCACCACCCTGCTACAGTGCCACCTGTTGCTATCATACAGAGTCGTACGTACGGATATACCCCCTTCTCTCCATCGTCAGGTGGCTATTTAATTCTCCTCTGGCACTCGTGCTGATAAGGTCATGGTGTAACTGGATTCTTCCCCACTGACCCATCACGTCAGGTGAGTTGGGTTCCTCTTTGATGAGCTCGGGTCCCAGTTAGTCCGGCCTGCTCAATTGTGATATGGGTTGGGCGCTAATGGATCAGTCTGCGTAGTAGGATCTGATGGTTTTTGGGCCTGACTTTCCTATAAGGGCTCGACTACGGCCTGTGTATACCAATAGCCCAGCAGTCATTAAGCAGTTATGACTTTTTATTCAAAACTAATAGAATATGTTAACAATTATTAACAAAATAACCAAACAGTTGTATTTTAAGATAATGGAAATATTTTAATTGACTCTAAAAATTATAAGGATCAACTAGTTCATTTTACTAAAATCTAAGAATCCATTGTAGTTTTCTATTTATAAAATTTAGTAATCAAAAGTTAACAATAAAAAAATTAGAGTGAGAACTAACTTTTGTATAAAGGCCAAAAGTTAAATTATGTATTTAGTTTAGAAAAAAATAAAAATTCATCACATATATTATTAATTACAGTTTAAATTTTATTAAATTTACTTTTAAAATTTTATAAATTTGTAATTTTAAAATTTTATAAATTTATAAAATTAGACAGAAATAATTTTATTATTTTATGAAAATTAAAGTAAGTTATTGAGATTCTTAATATAATAAGTAATAATATAATTAGTAATAAGTAGATTTTTTTTGACAATTCATTAATAATATAATCAATTTATGTTTAATTATTATAATTTTTTTAAAGCATTTAGATATTTAATGAGTTATAACTTTAATTCATGAATTTATTAGGATTAATCTCAAATGATAATAAGAGTGTAGATATATATTTAGCTAAAACTTATTTTATTGTTTTATTTTATTAAAATGAACTAAAATTTGTCAAATTTCATTTTAAATACGTTTAACATTTTGAATATATATTTTTCAATAGGGATTTTAAAAAATAAAATTTTATTATTTAATTGTTGTAATTTAGTAAATTAATCATTTAGTCCCCTACTTTCAAAAACATAACTAAACAGTTTTTTTTAATTATTAATTATTTAATTATTTCATCTATTTTAATCATTTGTAGATATACAATAACTAAAATACCATTGTTTCTATTTAATATATAATTATTTAGTCCTTCAAATAACAATAGGACTAAATAATTAATCATTAAAAAAATAAAGACTATTTAGTATTTTACCAAAAACAATCTGAAATGCCCAAAACGCCTCCTAGTTATGCTGAGGAGCAATCTAAGCCTGTGGAAAAGACTTTGACGCGAGAGTGAGAGACTTTCTCTGTCGGTTTTTTATAATCCCCCCAAACAAAACACATAATAACAAAAACGAAAGAAAATAAAACCCGATTACCAAAATTCCTTTCCCCCTTTCCAGGTCTCTCTCGCTTCTCTGTCCTCAATCCTCAATCCCGCAAGTAATCATCTGGGTTTTTTTTTTTTTTTTTTTTTCTCTTTGATCTTTCTTGGATTGGATGCTTATTCGATCTTTCAAACTTCTGCTTCTTCTTCACGATCTGAGACTCTTAGTTTGAGGTACCATTTCCCTTTTATTTATTTTTATTTTTATTTTTTTTTTGCTGTTTCTGCTTGTTTTTATGTTCAATTCTGTTAATCGAATGCGAAATTTAGGGTCCCCTTATTATATTATTTAGTGGGTTTTGCTTTTCTAGCTCTGAAAACACAACCTTTTTTTCGTTTCTGCCGTTTCTGCTTGTTATTATGTTCAATTCTGTTAATCCAATGCGAATTTAGTGTCCCCTTATTTTGTTCTTTAGTGGGTTTTGCTTTTGTAGCTCTGAAAACACAGGATAAGTAAATATTTTGGAGCTTTGTTTAGTTTTTATAATTTTGCTAAATTATTTATTTCACTTTAGCCTCAACTGAAATTGTTAGCTTTTACTGTCCCATGATTAGGTTTGAGATTTCAATCTCTTAGCTAAGGTATCTTGTGTTTACATATGGGATTTGAATTCTTTACTTGCACTCATGCCATCAACACTCCAATTGTTTAGAACTACATTTTGTTATTATATAGAGCTATTTTTTTTATTTTTTTTTCCATATCTTTGTATGCCCAGTTCTTCTTCTTTTATTTTTATGATCTGATGCAAGTTGATTATATCAACATCTTGTTACAGTGGACATAAGATGCTTCTTCATTCTGTGTTCTGTATATGTTATAGAGCACATTACTTTCTGGTTACTTATTGACTGAGAGAAGGCCAAATGATGTCATGATGTGTATCTGCATGATATTGGAGATCAATAGTTTACTAGGTAATGCATACATAGAACTAGTGTGTACACAACAGTTCTTGCACGCAGGGTGCTGAAATCCATTATCACCTCTGCCCCTTCCAAAGAAAAATAAAAAATCTGCTTTCTCTATATTATAAATTGGGTTTTAAGAACGTTTAATCAAAATAGTAGAAAAGAAATTCAATGAAAATTTGCCAGTATACAATTGTGTTTTAATAAATTCTGTGAAATTTCATAGATGCTAGCTGAGATTTACATCTGTTGAAGCTTTCGGAGCAGGAGCATCAATTGAAATTGTATTCTATTGCTTAATTAAAGTGTTTGAAGGTCCTGACTGAAATATTTAATAACTCATGTTGGGTGATGATAAACGTTAGGTTTTAGCAGGATTATAGTTAAATTTTCATGGACTTGTTGATTGGAATTCAATATCAAACAAGCAGTTCTTGTCAAACTGGAACATTCAACCAGCTATTGTTGGTGAACTATTCCAGCTATCGTAGCTTCACCTAAATATGTGGAGCGTTGAGTGTGTAGTTGGAATGTGATGAGCAATGTACTACAGAATGTGGAAAGTTGGATTAAAGGAATGTGCATGTATCAATAACACATTTAGAATGTAATCAACTGGTATCTGGTATTTATTTGGACGCATATTTTGAAGATATGCACATATATTTTAATTTCCTATATATTGTATCATTACATTTCCAATTATTAAATTCAACTATGCTCAATGATGGTTGCCAAACATGATCTGTGTATCCAGTGTGCCCTAGCTTATAAAGCTATATTATAATGTTTCTTGTTGAAGCCTTTTTATTAGTAAAGCTCTTGGAATAAAGTCCAAAGGGCAATAGGTATGTCCCAGTAGGCCAATATGTAAATAAAGAAATGAGAAAAAAGATTATTGGGTTTCTCAAGTTGATATTGTAGAATAAAGGAGCCCTTGCTGTACTCAGTGCTCTTTGAAGTAGGCCATGGTTTTGGATGTAGATTTGAACTTATGCATTGATGCCCAATACAATTCCCTTTTTTTCTTTTCAAAAAAAGATTGTGAGGTCTAGCAAGATGATGCTGGACTAAATTATAAGCTGTGAAATGATATTTGACTGAATTTAGTTGTCATCTCTGTGTTCTTACCAGCTTTATAGTGCAAGGTGCTGAATCCTTTGTTTCCAATTCTCTCATGCTAACTTATGAATTCCAGTTTGGCAGCCAGTTATATGTTAAAAAAAATGGTGAACCCATGTATGAAGCATCCCACAGTTGTAAATAAATTGACATGTTCAGCAACATGCATCTTAGAATGTTAGGACTTAGGATGGCCAGGTCCTCCATTGTTCCTACTTTACACAGCTTGCATCAGTCTTACCTCAAGTTAGCCTAGTATTCTTTTAGTAATTATTTTCTCTTGGACATCTACAGGATCCTTTAAATTTTAAAAAACATAATAAAGAAGTTATGGCTAATGCAAATACATCAGCTTCAGTGGTGCTTTCTGATTCATCCGAACAGAGGGGAATAAATTCGGCAGAATCAAACATGCACACAGTTCAACCTCCTTCAAACCAGCAAAACCGAAGCTCTTTAGATGGTCCTGTGGCTATCCTCTGGGACATTGAGAATTGCCCTGTTCCCAGTGATGTTCGCCCTGAAGATGTAGCTGGTAATATTAGAATGGCTTTACGTGTTCATCCTATAATTAAAGGTGCTGTTATGATGTTTTCTGCATATGGGGATTTTAATGCCTTCCCTAGGCGACTTAGAGAGGGTTGCCAGAGAACTGGTGTTAAACTTATTGATGTTCCTAATGGTAGAAAGGATGCTGCTGACAAAGCTATTTTAGTTGATATGTTTCTTTTTGCCCTCGACAACCCACCACCTTCCTCCATCATGCTTATTTCTGGGGATGTTGATTTTTCTCCAGCACTTCACATACTTGGTCAACGCGGTTATACTGTGATCCTTGTTATCCCTGCTGGGGTGGGTGTCTCATCTGCTTTGAGCAATGCTGGTAAGTTTGTGTGGGACTGGCCTAGTGTGGCTCGTGGGGAAGGCTTTGTACCCCCTTCAAAGGGTTTAATGCCTCCTTATGCTGGACCAGCTGACATTGCTGGGTATTTCATGGGGTGTCATATAAATGACAACTTTGATGGTCAAAATGAAGAAGAGGCAATCGTATACAGAGGAATCTCACAAAGCTATTACAATTCGAGAGATTTTTCTGTAGTGTCACGGTCGCTGTCTGAATACAACTGTAGTTCTTCAATAAGTATGCCTTGTTTCCCCACGAGTACAAGGTCACAGAGTCTCCCATCTGGTTTGAATGAAGTTTCAGCTGGTCCTATTTTCTACGATGACCAATATCATTCTACCATGTGGGTACAGCCTGGGGATATAAATGGTCTGAAGTTGCAGCTTGTGAAGCTGCTTGAACTTTCAGGTGGGTGTTTGCCTATTACTCGTGTTCCTGCCGAGTACCAGAAGCTCTATGGACGGCCTCTTTATGTGTCGGAATATGGGGCATTCAAGCTGGTTAATCTTTTCAAGAAAATGAATGATGCATTGGCAATAGATGGCAAGGGCCAAAAGAAGTTTGTCTACCTTAGAAACTGGAAAGCAAGCCCAAGTGCCCCTCCTTTAGCTCTGGCACGAAAGGATAAGAAAGGAAAGGGGACTCAGGAGGATAGTTTGGATGTTATGGGAGGTGGTGGCTCGTCAGATGAGCTCTCAGATGAGGAAAGGGTGGTAGTTGAGGAACATGAGGAGAGAAGGAACCAAGGAAAGGCAAGCACAGGGACAACAGCCGGATGTGAAGCTAACCAAAACCTTGAGCAATTCAAACATGAGTTGCAGGAAATTCTAGTGAGTTATTCTTGTCGGATTTTCCTGGGATGTTTTGAGGAAATATATCAGCAACGATACAAGAAATCACTAGACTATCATAGGTTTGGTGTGGATCAGCTGGAAGAGCTTTTTAATAAGGTAAGTGATGTTGTTGTGTTGCATGAAGAACCAGTAAGCAAGAGGAAATTTCTGGCTGCTGTTGGTGGTTAGTAAGAGCAAAAAAAGAAAAAAAAAGAAAGGAAATCTATCTGGGATTTTTTTTTTCTATTGCATATTGCAGACCTGTATAACTTCAAAAAAATTTCCCTTGTTTCATAAATGGTGGGAGGGGCTGGGATCACATTTTGTTGTTTTTATAAAATATGTGTCCTGCATGGTTTGGATGTTGATTTTGAAGTTCACCATGTATTCATCTGTGCCTTTGTCATAGTAACTAATCAAACTACTAATGCTTAGTGTTTAACGCTGCGTTTTGTATCATTTTCACTTTCTTGTATACTTAGAGTTCCATTCATTTTTTATATACTTTTTGATTATGTTGGAATGTTAACTTTTACATGAACTGAAGTTCTTGCTTATGTTTTTGTTTGGGAATATCTTTGGGACCTGAACTTAAAATTCAGGATTATTTGAAATCTCATTGTTTTGGAGACAATTTCAATAGTATTATGGTAAAATTTGTTGATGGTTTGATAATTTCCTTTTGTATATATATATATATATATATATATATATAAACACAAAATAATTATATATATAAAAAGCAACTTGGAATTGGAAAGTAGGTAATATCAGTTTCAATAATTTTGATCTCTTGAAGCTTGCTTTTAATTTTAACATGGAGAGAAAATCTGATGGAAAATCACCAAACATTAATGGAAATTGGGCCATGTTATCAGATTTCATTGATGAAAAAAAAAAAGGCAAGTGCTATTAAATAGTTATATAATAGACAAGCCGAATCTTATTAATATACAGGGGAAAAGAACATCAAAACTGAAGAAAGCAAAACCCTATAAGAGAGAAAAAATTAAGTTTTTAACAGGTCTGATGTATATCCTTTTAGCCCTTATTTGCAATGGTTAATTTAAAAAAAAATATATTTTAATTTATATTTGATAAAATTAATGATATAAAAATTCAATTTTATTAAATTTTTATGAGAATTAATTTTAATTGAAAATAAATTTAATTAAAGTTGTTAAGATTTTACAATAAATAAAAGGTTATTTATATTAAAATTACTTAATTAATTTATGAAAATTATTTTTTTCTTTCACCTTTTTTTTTATTTGTTTGAATTTTAAATTTTTTTATTTTTTAATTAATAAGTGCTCTTAAAAATTAATTTAATTTAATGTTAATTATTAATATTTAATGTATTTATAATTAATATTAAAAATTTATTATATTATTTTGTTAATTTTTGAAAAAAAAGTTCATCATAATTTATATTTTTAAGTAAAAAATTATGCAAAATTTATATTTAAATATTATGAAAATAATTTTTTAAAAAATTATTATGATAAAAATGATCATTATTTAGAAGAATAAATATTTGTATTTAATTTAAAAAATAATAAGAATGATGCAATCATAATGCATTAACACAAATTGTGTTTATTTTGTTCCCAACAGAATATTTGCTGAGAAGTTTCTTAACGACTCAGCCTCATTTCCAACTAATTTTAAAGCAATAAATGACAATTACATGGTGAATTTAATAATAATAGTTTGTTTAGTTAATTTTCAAGTAACTACATCACCTCCTAGAGTGAATATAGAACCACAGTGGAATTTATCTCATCTAAATTTAAAATTCAGTTAGTATCATTATATCTTTCTAATACAATGAAAAATACACTTTATAAAATATCATAGTTCGTGGTACATCTTAAATATTTCTTTAGTCTAACTAATGCAATCCAATAACCGTGATTGAGATTATGTGTATACTCACTCTATCTACATACAACATAAGCTATATCGGAAAATGAAAAATCCATTAAATGCAATAAACTTCCAATGATCTATGCATATCCATATGAGCAACAGGGTCACCTCTACTTTTCTTTAATAAAGTTAGGATCATAAAGGGCAGGTACTGCTTTAACGTCGAAATGTTCAAACTGTTTTAGAAGTTTCTTAATGATACGGATCCAATAGGGTAATTTTCTAATAATGGTGTGGAGCAAACTTATGTCATTCAAATGGATCTAAAAGGAGTTTAAAATCATATTCATATGATCCATATATATTTGGGGTATGCTTCAACTCATATGGGATAGATTTGGTGCAACACTTGCAATCATAGGCTTAGGGAGCCTAATCAAACCTATGGGCTAAAACTACACAAAGAGAAGCCTAAAGTGAAGATCAAGAAAGGCTTTTGCGAAAATTCAGCTTTCTTATGATGGACTTGCTAGGTTTTATTATTTAAACACTTGTTTTATTTTAGTTTTGTTTGGGCTTGTATTCTGACCATATTTTATCTTTTAAGTTTTAGAGTGTTTGGCCATGTTTTGGGTTTATATTTTAATACTTATGTGTTTGATGTGTTATTTTAGAGTGTGATTGGGCTTGGATCTTGTGTGTGGTTTGGTCAGGCCTAAGAAGAGTGTCTTAGAGTTTTATTTGTTTTCTCCTTACTATATAAAGATAAGAAACACTTGTAAGAGGCAGTTTTGAATCAAAATTTTCAGAATTTTTTTCATGCCTTTGGCGTTTATTGCTTTGAGTGAGAGTGAGGATTTGCTTTCATTAATTGCACCAGGAATCTTGGCTAACTTATCAACTATTCGTTGTGGCGTTTGTCAGATTCTCATCTAAATTCTTCAATCATTGGTGTTTCAGCTTTTCTAAGTGTGAGGTGCCATAGGAAATGGGTTTATCAAATCTTTGGATTCTATATCTACTTGTGCGTGTGGGTTTGAGGCTCGTGCCATAGGGTTCCGCGTTAGTTGGTATCAGAGCCAAAGTGAGGTAAGTTCTGATTTATCTTAGGATCTAGCGTTTTTGAGTTTTCCTTTTCTTCCTTGTTGATTTCGGTGAAAGCTTGTGTGTCCATGGCTGTACCTTCTTGATTATTAATCATCACATAATCTCTTTTGGAAGAAAAATTCAAAATCCATAAAAAAATAAAAAATAAAGAAATAAAAAAGTTGCCTTTGTTTTATTTATCTTGATCTGGCCAAAATTATGATATACTTTCTTTTTCATCTATATTGCCTTACTTATCTCAATTGATGGCTGTAATTTATGGAATCAATTTTGAATTTTGAATTGGGTTGAATCCAGATTAGGAGACAAAAGAAATTCTATCTATTTCCTAAAGTGTACATTTAAGGCAATTGCATTTAAATTGATTTGATGTCAAATCCTTCTTTTAATACTAGAATTTTAGTCCATCATGCTGAATTGACTGAAATTTAATTTTTTTTTTTCTGATTCTATTTCTGGGGTTTTGATACTTGCCTTTTTGGGTAGATTTAAATAGATCCATATTTAATTTGCGTTGAAGTGATTAAATTCAAACTTTTGTCTAGGTCCGTTTCTATTTGAATTTTAAGTTTCTTTTTTTGGTTTAAGCTTGCTTTTACTTCTTTGACGTTGCTGGAGTATTGTTTGTTTTTGTCTATACTCTAGGTAATATTTTCAAGTAGTATAAAACCTAGTTCTTGTGTTACTTTCCAAATTGTCAGTTCTTCTTTCTAGTTTTTGCGTGCTTCCTTCTTTCTTTAGATTTTCTTCTTTGTTTTATTAAACGCACCTTGTGGTTGGTTAGTTAACCTTAGTTTCTGAAGTGTAATTGGAAATTTAGCAAAAGAGTGGTAAGAGTGCAAACACTTGAGTGCTTTTATTGTTAACACCATATTTGCTAGTTCTCTTTGGTCTTTATTGATTTAAGGCAGGATGAATAAAAATAAAAATGTGGTGGATAGTGATGATGAAATTGAATGGGACATGGCTAGTGATTATAAGCTCTTCAAAATGTCAGTTAGTGGTGAGTTTAGAAGGTTTATAAGACTGTTGAGAGGTTGACTGAAACTATGGAGAGTTTAAATGTCTCACAAGCTTCCACTTCTACAAGAATACCTCAAAGAACTCTTAATTGCAATAATGATTGTGATGATTCGGATGTGTTTGTTGATAATGTATTGCTTGCTGAACATGGTGAGATGCTTGTTGCTAGGTGTGCTTTGAATATGCAGGTTAAGGAAGAAAGCCTAGAACAACGGAAAAACATATTTCGCACTAGGGTTTGGTTAATGGAAAAGTGTGTACTCTCATTATTAATGGAGGTAGTTGCACAAATGTGGCTAGTGTGTATATGGTGGAGAAATTGGGCTTGCCTTCTATTAAATACCCTAAGCCATACATATTGCAATGGTTGAATGATTGTGGTGAGGTTAGGGTTACACGCCAGGTGGTTATATCATTTTCTATTGGTAAGTACAAGGATGAGATTTTGTGTGATGTGGTACCTATGCAGGCAAGCCATATGTTGTTGGATAGACCATAGAAATATGATAGAAAGGTACAACATGATGGGTTCAATAACAAGTACTCCTTCACTCATGAAGGACAGAAGGTTATACTCGCTCCTTTATCACCTCAAGAGGTATATGCTGATCAAATAAAGATGTTGGAGAGGGAGAGGGAGGCTTTGGCCTTGGCTACGAAGGGGAATGAGAGCTTGAGTTCTACGAAAAAAATGAGAGAAAAGAGTGAGTCTGAGGGTAAAGAGGCTGGAAAAGAATCAACACTAGTTCAAGGAGGGAATATGGAGAAAGAAAAGGAGAAAGAAGAGGCTAAAGTTTCAATCTCAACTTCCATAGAGATTGAAATTGAAGAGGAAGTTGTAATGCATGAATCTAATGTAGTTGTTGTTGAAAATTCCATCAGTGAGCTTATAGAAGAGGTTGTGAATGATGATGGACATGGGGAGCACATGATTGATGAGGTGGAGGAGGCGAATGAGACTGCTTTGGAAGTTGTAAAGGAGAATGGGTCACATCCACATGATCTTTCTATGACTAATATTTTTATGCCTAGTTCATTTGTTCTTGATGTGCAGGTTGTTGATGAAAATATCCATGATGAAAGTTTTATGCTATTTCCACCTATTCAAGAGGAGGTCCTTGAAAATACATGGGTTCCTAAAGCTTCCCTTCTTGACATAAATATCAGCAAGATTCGAGGACGAATCTTTTCTAAAGAAGGAGGAAATGATACAGATCCAATAGGGCAACAATGGTGTGGAGCAAACTTATGTCATTCAAATGGATCTAAAAGGAGTTTAAAATCATATTCATATGATCCATATATATTTGGGGCATGCTTCAACTCATATGGGGCAGATTTGGTGCAACACTTGCAATCATAGGCTTAGGGAGCCTAATCAAACCTATGTGCTAAAACTACACAAAGGGAAGCCTAAAGTGAAGATCAAGAAAGGCTTTTGCGAAGATTTAGTTTTGTTATGATAGGCTTGCTAGGTTTTATTATTTAAACACTTATTTTATTTTAGCTTTGTTTGAGCTTGTATTCTGGCCATATTTTATCTTTTGAGTTTTAGAGTGTTGGGCCATGTTTTAATACTTATGTATTTGATGTTTTATTTTAGAGTGTGATTGGGCTTGGGTCTTCTGTGTGGTTCGGCTAGGCCTAAGAAGAGTGTCTTAGGGTTTTATTTGTTTTCTCCTTACTATATAAGGATAAGAAACACTTGTAAGAGGCAGCTTTGAATCAAAATTTTTAGAATTCTTTTCATGCCTTTGGCGTTTATTGCTTTGAGTGAGAGTGAGGATTTGCTTTCATTAATTGCACCAGGAATCTTAGCTAACTTATCAACTATTCATTGTGGCGTTTGTCGGATTCTCATCTAAATCTTTCAATCATTGGTGTTTCAGCTTCTCTAAGTGCGGGGTGCCATAGGAGGTGGGTTTATCAAATCTACTTGTGCGTGTGGGTTTGAGACTTGTGCCATAGGGTTTCGCATCACTTAACATAATGCTTTTGTGTCTAATAACTAAAATCACATTTGTTTCACCCATGTCTTTTATATCAAATTTAGAAGCAAGAAAATTTTTTATTTCACATACTATATAATAACTCGTACCAAAGATAAGCATATTATACATATATAAACAAATAATCATATATTCACCATTTATAAGTTTTGTATACACATACTTATCATTTTTAACAGAGAAAAAACCATCATTCATCAAAACTTTATCAAATTTCTTATACTACTGTTTGGGTGCTTGTTTTAAACCTTATGAAAATTTAAGAAACTTGCAAACTTTGTTTACTTGATCATAAATAATACAATCATCATATTGTACTTGTAATACCCGACTAAATTTCGGCGTCGGAATTCCACACTTTCCGATGGAACTTCCTTCGAAATACAGAATCTCGAAGCTGGAATCTTTAGAAGGGTAAAATAGGGTCTTCAAAAAATGAAAATTTGAAAATTTGAGGTTTGGCAAGAAGGTCCGGTCACCAAAGGTGGCTAAAGGGCCTTCAGCCTGAAAATCGAGAGAAACTCTTCTCCATTTTCGGGCAGATATAATTTCATGCGCTTCTTTGGTTTTTCTTGCCGTTTTACTTCAATTTCTGGAGAATTCATAAGTTTTTAACTATGGTTTTGAAGATCCGAGTTGCATTTCAAGTTTTAAAACTTGGAGACCTCCGGAGATCGATTTGCCTCTTTTCTCAAGTTTGGGTTGCTATAACCATAGTTGTCTCCAATAGGGGTGAGCAGTATTCGATTCAAACCGAAAAAACCGACCGAACCGAATCGATTTAAAAATTTGGTTCGATTTTTTATACATTTCGGTTTGGTTCGGTTTTTAATTTTAGAAATTTCGGTTATTTCGATTCGATTTAGTTTTGATTAGAAAAAAACCAAAAAAACCGAACCGAACCGATTAGTGATAATAATATGTTTTTTCAATAATATAGAGAAATTGAATCATATTAAGATTAAAATATTTTAATTAAATTTGTAAATACTAAAAATAAAGTGTAAAAAATAAAAAAATATTAAAAATCGAAACCAATCAAATCGAACTGAATCGAACCGAATCAGATCGGTTCGGTTCGATTCGATTTCTGACCAAAATTGGTTCGGTTCGATTTTCATAAACACTAAAATTTCAGTTTTCGGTTTATTCGGTTCGATTCAATTGTCAATCGAACCGAACGAATGCTCACCCCTAGTCTCCAAGAGGTAAGCGTAAACTCTTGCTTTTCTTTTGTTTTTGAAAGGTTTTCATCTTGTGTTTTTGAGGGTTTAATGGTTTTAGTTGCATGTTTGCCCTTGTTGTTTGTTGTAGGGTTTGAGTTAAATGTACTTTATGCATGCTTCCTCTTGTGTTTATGTTGTTGCATGTTGGGTTAGAGGCAGTCCTTGAGGTCTCTTAGGTATGTTAAATAGTTTTGGTCGCTGTGGGGTCCTTGCATGTGAGTTTTGTGGTGTTTTGGGAGGCTGAATGCTAGGACAGAATCAGGTTCTGCCTAAACTGGAGAACCCAGGTTTGGCCGCCGAAGCAAGGTTTGGCCGCCGAACCTGCAGGTAGAGGTAGCCTTTTGGCCGCCTAAACTGCCCCCGAAAGTATTGACTTTCGGATCTATGAAGGGTTTTAGGCCATCGAACCTGCCCCCGAAAGTTATTGACTTTCGAATCTGTGAAGGGTTTAGGCCGCCGAACCTGCCCCCGAAAGTTATCGACTTTCGAATCTGTGAGGGACCTTCGGTCGCCGAACCTACCGCCGAAAGTCCCCTACCTAGCCTTTTTCTACTTATTTTCTATGCATGTTCTAGTATGTTTTTAGGGGTTCTTGGGGAGTTGTTTAGAGTCTTGTAAAAGTTATGTTTGGTCCCTCATTTGAGTTCATTTGTGTAGGATCGGACTTGAGAGACCGTTGAGTCTTGCAATGAGATAACTGTGTCAGTATTAGGCGAGCGTCAGCCAGAGGTGAGTAGAACTGAACTAATCTATTATCTTAAAGTAATCAAGCCTTTTAAGCATGCTCATGCATCACGAATGCTATGTATATGTATTAGGTTGTTTGTATTAGAATTCACGAATATGATGCATGGCATAATTTACTATTGTTGTGGATGGATGTTGGATGACCCACTAGCCCTCGAGTATGATATGTTATGATGTATACAGAAGTCCAGGTCAAAGCTCATTCTACACCCCTGGCAATATGTAAGAGAAAGTCTAGGTCGAGGCCCATTCTACGCTCCGGGCACTTTGGATTTATTATATTATGTTATGTTTAAGAGGAAGTCATGAGGAGCACCTGTCGTGGGCCGGACACTATTGGAAATTGTAGAGGGTTACTGGTGACAAATCCATCTTGATGTGAATTGTTTGTGTTGTGACGCATTTCATTCAATCATATATTTATTGAACTATTTTTATGTTCTACTCACTAGGCTCTTGTAGCTTATCTCTTTCCCCTAACCCCAGGTTTGCAGGATCACAGTTAGCTCGGGGAGATCGGCTGAGTTACTGGTATAGCTTTTGTAATAGTATAGATATGGAAATGTATTGCTTTATGGTTTTAGAATTGTGCTTTGCCCTAGTTTTCGTCCTTGTAATCCCTGTTTACATGATTCTTATGTAAAAGTTTTATGTATGAGTTTATGTTTGAACTGAGCTTGAGGCATGTTTTGTTGACCATGCTCGAGCATTTGATGAGGGCTCTAGTATGGGTTTTATGATTTCAGTTTTGATACATGCACAGGTCGAGCCTTGATTCATGAAATGTGTAACGACCCGAAAATCGGACCGCTACCGGCGTTAGGATCCATATCGGTTTAAGGCCGCCGGGACCCGTAGCAAGCCTGACATATAACCTGTAAACCTGTTCAATCCCATACATGATCATACATAACATAAACCTGTAGTCTCTCTCACATATCAACCAAGCATAACCTGTACATCTCATAGCATTCATGATGCATGGATCATGCTCAAAATTCATATTTCATTTAATTTAAAACTTAAGGTTTGTTCCACTCACCTCTGGCTAGCTCTGACAAACTCTGTAGCAGCTGGCTCACTGCTGGGGTCCTCGGTTCCTCGGGTCCGAACCTACACAGGTAGACTCCTGTAACGACCCCAAAATGGACCGTCATCGGCGCTAGGATTCAGGTCGGCTTAAGGCCGCCAGAACCCGTAGCAAGCCTGCTATACTCTCTGTGTACCTGTAAACCTCATACATGATCATACATTTTCTGTGAAAATAAAACTCTTTTCTGAACCAAGGCTTAACCTGTGCATGCACTGTCTCTGTACTCTGTACTCATGTACTCTGTACTCTGTATCCCTGACTAGAGCTTGCTCTAGAAGGGTTAACTCATACCTGTTAAGCCTGGTTTTCACATACAGGAAAACATATATACATATATAGATCATGGACAAAACATACATCACTAGGTCAAGCAACAACTATTACATCTCTTTAATATTACATGTCCACTCTAAGCTATTACAGATCTCTTTACTTTTCCTGCACTCTGCTGGACTGTCCCTGTACACTGTACACTGAACCTGCAAAACTGGGGTTAAGGGAGTGGGATGAGCTCTATAGCCCAGTGAGTAGAACAATAAAACATCTCAGTAAAATATGATCTCATGGAATGCACCATATCACAGACAAGCCACATCAAGAGTAAACCTGTCACCACATAGTCCCAGTAACTCTGTGCCAGGGCGTAGAATCGAGCACCTGGTCTTCCTGTCATATATGTATATGTGTATATAACACCTCTGTACTTACCATTGCCAGGGCGTAGTCAAAGGCTCCTGGACTTTGCTATACCTGCCAGGGCGTAGTCAAAGGCTCCTGGACTTCACTATACCTGCCAGGGCGTAGTCAAAGGCTCCTGGACTTCCTGTCTGTGACTATGGGATCATTCAGCATTTACCCACATCAACAAATAACGATGCATTCAATGCAACATATTCGTGAATACTAATGCAATCAACCTATGGCATAAACATGATGCATGAGATATGCTAAAAGCAGTTTGTGGTTCAATTAAAAGTCATAAGTTTAGTTCCACTCACCTCTGGCTATCTGGACTGACTGACTCTGCAGGCTCTGAACCTCTGGAGCAGTACTCACTGCTGCTCTCTCTGGTTCCTCTGGTCTGTACCTATACAGATGGACTCAAATGAGGGACCAAACAAGCGTAGAATAACTCTCTTAAACTTCCCCAAGAATCCCCTTAAACTCACTCAACTATCCATGCAAAGCATGCAAAAGAAAGCTGGACAGGACACTTTCGGCGGCAGGTTCGGCGGTCGAAAGTCCTCTCCAGAGACGAAACTCAAGCACCTTCGGCGGCACCTTCGGCGGCCGAATCCCCCAAACAGAGCCGAACATGCAAAACAGGCTGTGGCAGCCAAGCCACCATGCAAGAGGTTCGGCGGCCGAATGAACCTTCGGCTGCCGAACCTGAGTTCATCCAGAACTCAGCTTCAACGGCAAACCATCTTCTCCTTCTCTTCAACCACTCAAACCAGATATACTCCAACTCCTCAACACACATATACGCATGTATATGATCACAGGGGTCCAAAACTATCTAATAACCCCAAACAACAAATCAAACAAACACAGAAACATGTATACATGCATAACTCATCAAAACTATCATTAATAACCTAAACATGCATCTCCTTCCACAAATCCCATAAAAACCTTCAGAAAACACATAAACATGTTCAAGAGCATTACTTACCTCCTGTAACAAGAAGCTGAACACTCTGAACGAAGGAAAACGGATTAACTCTCCTCACACTCTCAAACTCGCACAAACGGAGCTTTTTGCTTCAAAACATTCAAACCCTTGTGAGCGATCAAAACACTCTGCATGAGCTGCTCAAACTCAGCAAATAAACCAGGGGAGACGTGGCCAACTTCTGGACATGAGCTGGTGATAACACCTGTCCAAAATGCTGACTAAGGGATACAAAACTGCTGGCTAAGCAACTCAGCTTCGGCTGCCGAATCGCATGCAAAACCATGCAACATTCGGGGGCCGAACCTGAATTCGGAAGCCGAATATTGAGCACTTTCGGCGGCCGAACTTATCTTCGGCGGCCGAACTTGGCTCCTCTGCCTTGGTTCATTTCAACTCAAAACTATCGAACTGTAAAACCATAAAACACATCATAACACTTAGAAACCATAACTCCTACCCTTATATAGAATCCCAACACCCCGGATTCCACCAGACAATAGAAATTCCGGTGCCGGATTCTAGCCGGGTATTACATTCTCCCCTCCTTAAGAACATTCGTCCTCGAATGTTCCTAAAACAACAAAAACAAAACACAAGGAGGAAACTAACCTCAAAACAGATGTGGATACTGCTGGAGCATAGACTCCCGCGTCTCCCAGGTGCACTCTTCTAGATTATGGTGGTTCCATAAAACTTTCACCATCGGAATCTCCTTGTTCCTTAGCTGTCTGATCTGCGTGTCCAGAATCCGCACTGGCTGCTCTATATAGGTGAGATCCGTATGAATCTCCACCTCAGGCTCACTCAGAACCTGATTTGGATCTGACACAAACTGTCGTAGCATAGAAACATGAAATACCGGGTGAATTCTCTCCATAGAAGTAGGTAAATCCAGCTTATACGACACATTTCCGATCCTCTGCAACACCTCAAAGGGTCCAATGTACCGTGGAGTCAATTTACCTTTCTTTCCAAAACGAACCACTCCTTTCATTGGAGACACTTTTAGCAATACCCAATTACCCTCTTGAAACTCTAACTGCTTTCTGCGAACGTCTGCATAACTTTTCTGTCTACTCTGAGCTGTTTTGATTCTCTCTCTGATCATGGGCACCATTCTACTGGTAATGTCTACTAACTCTGGCCCTGCAAGAGCCTTCTCTCCTACCTCTTCCCAGCAAACAGGGGATCTGCACTTCCTCCCATACAAAGCTTCATAAGGAGCCATCCCGATGCTCGCATGATGGCTGTTATTGTAGGCAAACTCCACCAAAGGTAGATGCTGCCTCCAAGAACCGCCAAAGTCTAACACACATAGGCGAAGCATATCCTCTATGGTCTGGATGGTCCTTTCTGACTGTCCATCAGTCTGTGGGTGGAAGGCAGTACTAAAATCCAATCTCGTGCCCATCGCACTTTGCAGACTCCGCCAAAAGCGGGAGGTAAACTGAGGTCCTCTGTCTGAAACTATAGACACTGGAACTCCATGTAATCTCACTATCTCATCCAGATAGACCTGTGCCAACTTATCCACAGAATAGTTACTCCGTACTGGAAGAAAATGAGCAGATTTCGTGAGTCTGTCCACAATCACCCATATCGAGTCTATCCTGTTGGACGCTACTGGTAACCCCACTACAAAATCCATGGCTATGTTCTCCCATTTCCACTCTGGAATCGGTAATGGGTTAAGCATTCCGGCTGGTTTCTGATGCTCTAATTTCACCCTCTGACAAACCTCACAGGCTGTCACGAACTGCGCCACTTCCTTCTTCATGGCTGGCCACCAATAAATCCTTTTCAAATCCTGATACATCTTGGTGGCTCCTGGGTGAACACTATACCTTGCATTATGAGCTTCCCTCATAATGCCTTCCTTCACACTGCCCCTATCTGGTACACAAAGTCGACTCCCATAGCGAAGGATCCCTTTGCTGTCAAATCTGAACTCTGCATTATTGCCTGACTGAACAGTCCTGGCAATTTTCATCAACTCAGGGTCCTCGTGCTGTCTCTGAGCTATCTGCTCCAGAAACACAGGTGTCACTCTCATCTGTGCTATCAACGCACCTGTACCAGACAACTCTAGCTGTAATCCCTCGTCAAAGAGCTTATAAAGCTCCATTACAACTGGTCTCCGCTCTGCTGCTATATGGGATAAACTGCCTAGTGACTTCCGGCTTAGGGCGTCTGCGACAACATTCGCCTTACCCGGATGATACTGGATTTTACAATCATAATCACTGAGCAATTCGACCCACCTTCTTTGCCGCAAATTCAGCTCTCTCTGACTTAAGATGTACTGTAAACTCTTGTGATCGGTGAAGATCTCGCATTTAACCCCGTAGAGGTAATGCCGCCACATCTTAAGTGCAAAGATAACTGCTGCCATCTCCAGGTCATGGGTAGGGTAATTCAACTCGTGCTTCTTCAACTGTCTAGAAGCATAAGCTATTACTCTATCCCTCTGCATCAATACACAATCCAATCCCACTCGAGATGCATCACAGAACACTGTGAACTCTTCATTCCTGACCGGCAGAGCTAACACTGGTGCTGTTGTCAAGCTCCTCTTGAGCTCCTCAAAGCTCTCTTCACACTGGTCTGACCAGATAAACTTCTGGTTCTTCTGAGTCAATTTGGTCATAGGAGCTGCTATCTTTGAGAAGTTCTGAACGAACCTCCTGTAGTAACCTGCCAGTCCCAAAAAGCTTTTAATCTCAGTCACTGTCGTGGGTCTGGGCCAGTTAGCTACAGCCTCTATCTTCTTGGGGTCTACCTCAATACCCTCTGCTGATACCACATGTCCCAAGAAGGCAATGCTCCGTAACCAAAACTCACACTTCGAGAACTTGGCATATAAACCATGCTCTCTCAGTGTCTGCAGAACAATCCTCAGATGCTGGGCATGCTCCTCTGCATCTCTGGAATACACTAAGATATCATCGATAAACACAATGACAAAGTGATTCAGAAACTCACTAAATACCCTGTTCATGAGATCCATAAATGCTGCAGGGGCGTTAGTCAACCCGAACGGCATCACTAAGAACTCATAATGCCCATATCTGGTCCGGAAAGCTGTCTTAGGCACATCTGCCTCTCTGACTCTCAACTGATGATATCCAGATCTCAGATCTATTTTCGAGAAACAACCTGCTCCAGCTAGCTGGTCAAATAGATCATCAATCCGAGGTAAGGGATACCTATTCTTGATAGTGACCTTGTTCAACTGTCTGTAGTCGATACAAAGTCTAAGGGATCCATCCTTCTTTCTGACAAAGAGTACTGGAGCACCCCAAGGTGAGGTACTAGGGCGGATGAAACCCTTATCTACCAAGTCCTGCAACTGTTCTTTCAACTCTGTTAACTCAGCTGGCGCCATCTTGTAGGGAGGTATAGAGATAGGTCTGGTACCTGGCAGTAATTCAATTTCAAACCCTATCTCCCTATCAGGTGGTAGTCCTGGCAAATCGTCTGGGAACACATCGAGAAACTCTCAGACTACTGGTACTGTGGCTGGTTCCCTAACCTGACTGTCTAGCTCTCTCACATGAGCTAGAAACCCCTGACAACCCCTCCTAAGCAAACGACGAGCCTGAAGGGCTGAAATCATACCTCTGGGTGTACCTCTCCTGTCTCCTCTGAAGACACACTCTGACCCATCCTGGTCTCTGAGACTCACTAGCTTCTCTCGACAGTCCAACGTAGCACTATATGCAGATAGCCAATCCATCCCTAGAATGACATCAAAATCTGTCAAGTCTAGAACCACAAGGTCAGCTGGAAGGCATCTACCCTCTATGAATACTGGACTGAAACGACAGACTGACACTGCCACTGATGGGTCACATCTAGGTCCACTGACCCAGAGAGGATACTCTAACTCAGAACTGATCAAACCCAATCGCTCTATGGCTCGCGAAGCAATAAAGGAATGAGAAGCACCGGGGTCCATCAAAACATACACATCTGAACACCCAATGATGAGATTACCTGACACCACTGTGTTCGACGTGTTAGCCTCCTCCTGTGTCACTGTGAAAATCCGTGCTGGGGCTACCGGATTTCCACCTCGGGAACCTGCTGCTGAAGTAGAGGCTACCCCTCTCCCTCTACCTCTGCGACTAGTCTGAGGCATGACTGGAGCTGCTGGCCGTACAACTGGCTGTACCACACTGCCTGAACTCATCTGCTGGGATGGTGCAAAAGTCATCTGCGGACAATCCCGAGCAATATGCCCTTCCTGTCCACATCGAAAACAAGCTGTAGATCCCAACCGACAAACTCCTCCATGTGGTTTTCCGCATCGTCTGCAGACTGGAGCTGTGCCAGAGCTTGAGCCACTACCTATTCCCAGACCTGACTTGACTTTACTCCATAACTTACTCTTTGTTCCCTTTGCTCTATCCCATCTTTTACTGCTTGGTGTGGGGGCTTTAGAACCCGAAGCCTGTGCCTTTGACTGTTTCTGAATATTGGCACTAGCTTCCATTTTCCTGGCTGCGTCTACTATCGTGTGGAAACTCTCCTTTTCTGCTGGAAGAATCAAGGAAGCATACCTGGGATGCAGTCTCATAGTATATCTCCTTGCTTTCTTCTGATCAGTATCATAGGCTTGACCCACGTACTGAAGCAAATCCAGGAACTTATCTGTGAATTCATCAACACTCATCTCATCTGTCTGTCTCAACTGTTCAAATTCAATTACTTTCATCTCCCTCGAACTGTCAGGAAAAGCCCACCCTGCAAACTCATTGGCGAACTCTCCCCATGACATGCTGTCCATTCTAGGCTCCACATAATTCTTAAACCATTCTCTGGCTTTCTTGCATTTTAATGTGAAACCTGCCATTTCAATGGCTCTCCTATCATCTACTCCCAATTCACTGGTTATCATCCTAACTGCTCTGAGGTAATCAAATGGATCATCTCCCGTGTTGTATTTAGGAGCATCCAATTTCAAGTACTCCGTCATTTGGACTTTACCTCCAGATGAGCTAGGTTCATGTCTGTCAACAACAGGGGCTACTGGTTCTGGTGGTAGTACTGGTTCATTTGGCTCTAGGTGTGCTGCACTTGGATGGGTAGGGGAAGATGGATACATCGGATATGGTGGGTAATAAGGAGGATAAGGCATATAAGGCATATAAGGAGGATATGGCACAAAACTCGAGTACTCCGACATACCTCCCATCGGATACTCTGGATAGCCAAAACCTGAGGTCTGAGCACCTCCCTGCGACTCTCCCATACCTTCCTCAAAACTGCCTATACCCATGCTGTCATCTCTAGACTGATCAATCTCCATAGCTTCCCTCCTTTCCTCTGATCTTCCTCCCCTAGCTGTTCCTCTTCTGCTCTCGTCGACAGACCTTCTAGGGTCTATTGACGTACCTTCCCTGCTAGATCTCTAAGACCTTGCCCTTGGCAACGCAGGAGGACGAGCAGCTGGTCTCTCATTCTCTGGTGGGACTCCAGTCAATCGAGCTGATCGACGAGTTCCTCGCATCTTTATTCTGGAAACACAACATATAACATACCACTTTAGCACATAAACATCACATATCAATCATACACTCATGGCATATCATAGCAGATAGGACTCAAGACCCTATCCTAGTGGACATGATTTCCTATTGTGCTTGACCACTTCTAACCTGTCTGAGCCCAACACTGTCTCTATAGGTCCGATCATGTGAACCTAGGGCTCTGATACCAATCTGTAACGACCCCAAAATGGACCGTCACCGGCGCTAGGATTCAGGTCGGCTTAAGGCCGCCAGAACCCGTAGCAAGCCTGCTATACTCTCTGTGTACCTGTAAACCTCATACATGATCATACATTTTCTGTGAAAATAAAACTCTTTTCTGAACCAAGGCTTAACCTGTGCATGCACTGTCTCTGTACTCTGTACTCATGTACTCTGTACTCTGTATCCCTGACTAGAGCTTGCTCTAGAAGGGTTAACTCATACCTGTTAAGCCTGGTTTTCACATACAGGAAAACATATATACATATATAGATCATGGACAAAACATACATCACTAGGTCAAGCAACAACTATTACATCTCTTTAATATTACATGTCCACTCTAAGCTATTACAGATCTCTTTACTTTTCCTGCACTCTGCTGGACTGTCCCTGTACACTGTACACTGAACCTGCAAAACTGGGGTTAAGGGAGTGGGATGAGCTCTATAGCCCAGTGAGTAGAACAATAAAACATCTCAGTAAAATATGATCTCATGGAATGCACCATATCACAGACAAGCCACATCAAGAGTAAACCTGTCACCACATAGTCCCAGTAACTCTGTGCCAGGGCGTAGAATCGAGCACCTGGTCTTCCTGTCATATATGTATATGTGTATATAACACCTCTGTACTTACCATTGCCAGGGCGTAGTCAAAGGCTCCTGGACTTTGCTATACCTGCCAGGGCGTAGTCAAAGGCTCCTGGACTTCACTATACCTGCCAGGGCGTAGTCAAAGGCTCCTGGACTTCCTGTCTGTGACTATGGGATCATTCAGCATTTACCCACATCAACAAATAACGATGCATTCAATGCAACATATTCGTGAATACTAATGCAATCAACCTATGGCATAAACATGATGCATGAGATATGCTAAAAGCAGTTTGTGGTTCAATTAAAAGTCATAAGTTTAGTTCCACTCACCTCTGGCTATCTAGACTGACTGACTCTGCAGGCTCTGAACCTCTGGAGCAGTACTCACTGCTGCTCTCTCTGGTTCCTCTGGTCTGTACCTATACAGATGGACTCAAATGAGGGACCAAACAAGCGTAGAATAACTCTCTTAAACTTCCCCAAGAATCCCCTTAAACTCACTCAACTATCCATGCAAAGCATGCAAAAGAAAGCTGGACAGGACACTTTCGGCGGCAGGTTCGGCGGTCGAAAGTCCTCTCCAGAGACAAAACTCAAGCACCTTCGGCGGCACCTTCGGCTGCCGAATCCCCCAAACAGAGCCGAACATGCAAAACAGGCTGTGGCAGCCAAGCCACCATGCAAGAGGTTCGGCGGCCGAATGAACCTTCGGCTGCCGAACCTGAGTTCATCCAGAACTCAGCTTCAACGGCAAACCATCTTCTCCTTCTCTTCAACCACTCAAACCAGATATACTCCAACTCCTCAACACACATATACGCATGTATATGATCACAGGGGTCCAAAACTATCTAATAACCCCAAACAACAAATCAAACAAACACAGAAACATGTATACATGCATAACTCATCAAAACTATCATTAATAACCTAAACATGCATCTCCTTCCACAAATCCCATAAAAACCTTCAGAAAACACATAAACATGTTCAAGAGCATTACTTACCTCCTGTAACAAGAAGCTGAACACTCTGAACGAAGGAAAACGGATTAACTCTCCTCACACTCTCAAACTCGCACAAACGGAGCTTTTTGCTTCAAAACATTCAAACCCTTGTGAGCGATCAAAACACTCTGCATGAGCTGCTCAAACTCAGCAAATAAACCAGGGGAGACGTGGCCAACTTCTGGACATGAGCTGGTGATAACACCTGTCCAAAATGCTGACTAAGGGATACAAAACTGCTGGCTAAGCAACTCAGCTTCGGCTGCCGAATCGCATGCAAAACCATGCAACATTCGGGGGCCGAACCTGAATTCGGAAGCCGAATATTGAGCACTTTCGGCGGCCGAACTTATCTTCGGCGGCCGAACTTGGCTCCTCTGCCTTGGTTCATTTCAACTCAAAACTATCGAACTGTAAAACCATAAAACACATCATAACACTTAGAAACCATAACTCCTACCCTTATATAGAATCCAAACACCCCGGATTCCACCAGACAATAGAAATTCTGGTGCCGGATTCTAGCCGGGTATTACATTTCCAATGAGGGACCAAACATACATGAACATAACTCTAATATACTCCCCAAAAACCCCCTAAAACATCATAAAACAATTACATAAAAACATGCAAGAAATGGCTGGACAGGGCACTTTCGGCGGTAGGTTCGGCGGCCGAAAGTCCCTCCAGAGCCGAAAGTCAGGCACTTTCGGCGGCACCTTCGGCGGCACCTTCGGCGGCCAAAAGTCCCAGACAGAGACGAAAGTCTCTTTTCGGGGGCAAGCTTCGGCAGCCGAATGCTGCCTCCACAAGGGGGTTCGGCGGCCGAAAGTTCCTTCGGCTGCCGAACCTGGTTTCTCCCAAATGGGCAGAAACTTGGCTCAAATGAACCTCTTGCCTCCCAAAGCCTCAAATCATGCATAAACCTGTTCTAAAACATGCATACACATCATACATCACACCTAGGGGTCTCAAACTATCAAATACCCCAACTACAACACTTCAAACATGCCACATTGTTCAAAAACATAACATTTGCTTAAAAACTCATACAACCCTATACATGCCATTTTACCCCATAAAACAACTTAAAACTTACTTAAAACATACAATGAGCTTAAGATCGGTTCTTACCTCTTGATGATAGAGAGAGAGACGACCTAAACTCGGAGATCCAAGCAAATGAGCTCCTGAGTTCCCAAAGCTCCAAAACTTGTCTTAAATGCTCAAAACTTGCAATGAGAGGTGAAAACTCAAGAAAAATGGAGGAGATTTGGAGAAAGAACACAAGATTTGGGGAGAGGGAGGTCGGAAGCTAGCTGTGGCCGAAAATGGGAGAAAGCTCGCCCATTTCGGCTAAGTGACCCTTTTATAGGTGGCTGGCCAGGCCACGTTCGGGGGCCGAAAGTGCCTCCGCATGCATGCCATGTTCGGCGGCCGAACTTGGATTTCGGCGGCCGAACCTGGACTTCCCTCACTCATGCTTTCGGGGGCCTAACGTGCCTCAAAACTCATGCATGTTCGGCGGCCGAACTTGACTTTCGGCGGCCGAACCTTGGTTTTCCTCCAAAGACTTTTCATGCAAAAACTCATTTAATTTTCATACTTAAAACCATGAAATACCTTAAAACATTTTATGAAAACATGTTTCTACCCTACTAGAGGCTTCCGACATCCGAGATTCCACCGGACGGTAGGAATTCCGATACCGGAGTCTAGCCGGGTATTACATTCTCCCCCCCTTAAGAACATTCGTCCCCGAATGTACCTCAACTAGCACACATAGCATGGCATAAAACATAACATACATACATAGCACATAAAACTCACAGGGAACTAACCTCAGAAAAGATAAGGGTATTGCTGGAGCATGGACTCCCGTGTCTCCCAAGTGCACTCTTCCATATTGTGGTGGTTCCAAAGGACTTTCACCATCGGGATTTCCTTGTTTCTCAGCTTTCTGATCTGGGTGTCTATGATCCGCACTGGCTGCTCAACATAGGTGAGATCCTCTTGGATCTCCACATCAAGCTCACTAAGAACCTTGCTCGGATCTGACACAAATTTCCTCAACATAGAAACATGGAAAACCGGATGGATTCTTGCCATAGAAGCAGGTAAGTCCAGCTTGTACGATACATTCCCAATCTTTTGCAAGACTTCGAAGGGTCCGATGTACCGTGGAGCCAGCTTACCTTTCTTCCCGAACCAAACCACTCCTTTCATTGGAGACACCTTAAGCAATACCAGATCCCCCTCCTGAAACTCTAATTGTCTCCTGCGGACGTCTGCATAGCTCTTCTGTCTGCTGGCAGCAGTCTTGATTCTCTCTCTGATTATGGGTACCACCCTGCTGGTGATCTCTACTAGCTCAGGCCCTGCCAAGGCCTTTTCTCCAACTTCCTCCCAGCAAACAGGTGATCTGCACTTCCTTCCGTACAAAGCTTCATATGGAGCCATCCCGATGCTAGCATGATGGCTGTTGTTGTAGGCAAACTCCACCAAAGGTAGATGCTGCCTCCAAGAACCGCCAAAGTCCAGCACACACATTCTAAGCATATCCTCGATAGTCTGGATGGTCCTTTCGGACTGTCCGTCCGTCTGGGGGTGGAAGGCAGTACTGAAATCCAACCTAGTACCCATGGCATTCTGCAGACTCCGCCAAAACCTGGAGGTGAACTGGGGCCCTCTATCTGACACTATCGAAACAGGAACCCCATGCAGCCTGACGATCTCGTCCACATATACCTGCGCCAACTTGTCCACAGAGTAGCCACTCCTGACAGGAATGAAGTGAGCAGATTTTGTGAGTCTGTCCACAATCACCCATATGGAGTCCACTCTGTTGGACGCCGCCGGTAACCCCACTACGAAGTCCATAGCTATATTCTCCCATTTCCACTCTGAAATAGGTAGCGGGTTAAGCATTCCAGCCGGCTTCTGATGTTCCAGTTTCACCCTCTGACACACTTCGCAGGCGGACACAAACTGTGCCACTTCTTTCTTCATCGCTGGCCACCAATAAACCTTCTTCAGATCTTGATACATCTTGGTGGCTCCGGGGTGAACGCTGTATCTTGCATTATGAGCCTCTCTCATAATGTCTCCTTTTAGCCCTATGTCATCTGGTACACATAATCGACTCCCATAGCGGAGGATCCCTTTACTGTCAAATCTGAACTCGCTGTCTTTGCCTGACTGAATAGTCCTGGCAATCTTCACTAACTCCGGGTCCTCATGCTGTTTCTGAGCCACCTGCCCCAGAAACACGGGTGCCACTCTCATCTGGGCCACCAAGGCACCTGTACCAGATAACTCCATTTGTAGACTTTCCTCAATGAGCTTGTAAAACTCCTTCACCACTGGCCTCCTCTCTGCCGATATGTGGGATAAACTGCCTAGTGACTTCCGGCTTAGGGCGTCTGCTACGACATTCGCCTTACCCGGATGATACTGAATCTTGCAATCATAGTCACTCAGCAGCTCCACCCATCTCCTCTGTCTCAAGTTCAAATCTCTTTGACTCAGGATGTACTGCAGGCTTTTATGAACTGTGAAGATCTCACATTTTACCCCATAGAGGTAGTGCCTCCACATCTTGAGTGCAAAGATTACTGCTGCCATCTCCAGGTCATGTGTGGGGTAATTCAACTCATGCTTCTTCAGCTGCCTAGAAGCATAAGCGATCACCTTTTCATTCTGCATTAGTACACAACCTAGTCCCACACGGGACGCATCACAAAAGACTGTAAAGCCTTCATCACTAGATGGCAGAGCTAAAACTGGTGCTGAAGTCAATCTCTTCTTAAGCTCTTCAAAACTCTCTTCGCACTGGTCGGTCCACACAAACTTCTGATTCTTCCTAGTTAACCTGGTCAGAGGAGCTGCTATCTTTGAGAAGTCCTGAACGAACCTCCTGTAGTAACCTGCCAAACCCAAGAAACTTCTAATCTCTGTCACTGAAGTGGGTCTAGGCCAGTTAGCCACAGTTTCTGTCTTCTTGGGGTCCACCTCAATCCCATTCTCTGACACTACATGCCCCAACAACAAAATGCTCCTCAGCCAGAACTCACATTTAGAGAACTTGGCATACAAGCCATGTTCCCTCAAAGTTTGCAAAACCAACCGCAGATGATGGGCATGCTCCTCTGCATTCCTGGAATACACTAAGATATCATCTATGAAGACAATAACAAAGTGATCCAGGTATTGGCTAAATACTCTGTTCATGAGGTCCATGAATGCTGCAGGGGCGTTGGTTAACCCGAACGGCATCACAAGGAACTCAAAATGCCCATATCTGGTCCTGAAAGCTGTCTTCGGCACATCTTCATCCCTTATCCTTAGCTGATGGTACCCCGATCTTAGATCTATTTTGGAGAAACAACCCGCTCCTGCTAGCTGGTCGAATAGATCATCGATCCTTGGCAGAGGGTACCTATTTTTGGTAGTGACTTTGTTCAACTGCCTGTAGTCGATACAAAGTCTAAGGGATCCATCCTTCTTCCTCACAAACAAGACCGGAGCACCCCAAGGTGAGGTACTCTTTCGGATGAAGCCCTTCTCTACCAGCTCTTGCAACTGTTCTTTCAACTCCTTTAACTCGGCTGGGGCCATCCTGTAGGGAGGGATAGAGATCGGTCTAGTTCCAGGCACCAAATCTATCTCGAACTCTATCTCCCTAGCAGGTGGTAAACCTGGAAGCTCATCCGGAAAAACATCCTGAAACTCTCTGACAACTGGCACCGAGGCCGGCTCCCTGACCTGACTGTCTAGCTCTCTCACATGAGCTAAGTACCCCTGACATCGCTTCCTAAGCAACCTACGAGCCTGAAGAGCTGATATCAGACCTCTAGGTGTGCCCCTCATGTCTCCTCTGAAGACGACCTCTGACCCGTTCTGATCTCTGAACCTGACTACCTTGTCCCTGCAGTCCAAGGTAGCACCATGGGTAGATAGCCAATCCATCCCTAGAATGACGTCAAAGTCTGTCAAATCTAGAACCACAAGGTCGGCGGAGAGGCATCTTCCCTCAACAAAAACTGGACTGTACTGGCAGACTGACACTGCCACTGACGGGTCACACTTGGGTCCACTGACCCATAGGGGACACTCTAAACCCAGAGACTATCAGACCCAACCTCTCAACGGCTCTCGGAGCAATAAATGAATGAGATGCACCCGGGTCCATTAATGCATACACATCAGAACACCCAATGACGAGATTACCTGACACCACGGTGTTGGATGTGATAGCCTCCTGCTGTGTCATGGTGAAGATCCTGGCTGGAGCTGATGGACCTTCACCTCGGGAACCAAAAGAAGAGGCTGCCCCTCTCCCTCTACCTCTGCCACTGCCCTGAGTTGTGGCTGGAACTGCTGGCTGTGCCACACTACCAGAAGCTGTCTGCTGGGGCTGGCCCATAAAAGGCGCTCTAGGACACTCCCGAGCTATGTGTCCCTCCTGTCCACATCTGAAACATGTATTAGTCCCAGCTCGACACACTCCCCTGTGCGGTCTTCCACATCTCTGGCATTCTGTACCATCTGAGCCTGAGCTCGAGCCACCGCCAAATCCCAGACCGGATTTCAACTTGTTCCAAAACTTATTCTTCTTCGGCTTCCTGGTGGTGTTATCCCACCTCTTCTTACCTGAGCTCTGAGAAGAGAGACCTGGCCCTCCTCTGCTTGGGGTCTTAACCCCTGAAGACTGGGTCACTGACTGCTTCACTGACCCCTCAACTATAGCACTTGCCTCCATTCTTCGAGCCATATCCACCACAATGTGGAAACTTTCTCTCTCAGCTGACTGAATCAACGAAGAGTACCTGGAATGCAGCTTCATAACATACCTCTTGGCTTTCTTCGTATCCGTATCTAGAGCTTGCCTTGAAAAAGGCAATAGCTCCAAGAATTTATCCGTGAACTCCTCTACACCCATGTGCTCTGACTGCCTCAGTTGCTCAAACTCAATCATTCTCAGTTCTCTGGAACTGTCTGGAAAAGCCCATCCAGCGAACTCATTCGCAAATTCCTCCCATGTCATGCCGTCTAGTCTTGGGTCCACATAACACTTGAACCATTCCCGTGCCTTCTTGCACTTTAAAGTGAACCCTGCCATCTGAATGGCCCTGCTGTCACTTGCCCCTAGCTCATCAGTTATTGTCTTCACCACTCTCAGATACTCAAAGGGGTCATCCCCTGACTTGTATTTGGGAGCATCCAGCTTGAGGTAATATGTCATCTTTACCTTGCTCCCATCAGCTGAGCTAGGTCTAGGAGGTTGAGTAACTGGGGCTGCTGGTTCTGTAGGTGGTGGAGGTGGAGGTGCAGCATTCCCCGAGGTGGGGTTTGCCGGGTTAGGATAGAAGGGTGAGGGTGGATAAGCTGGGTACTGTGTGTAAGGTGGATAAGGCATGTAGGTAGGGTAGGGGTTAAAGCTGGAGTAATCCGATGTACCTCCCATCGGATACCCTGAACCCTGTGGGAAGGGTGGATAATGGGGTGGAAAACCATACCCCGAGGCCTGAACGCCTCCCTGTGACTCCCCTGTCCCTTCTTCCTCCATGCTCACATCCAGGTTCCCATCCCTCCTCTGATCCTCTTCCATAACCTCCCTCACATCTGAAGAACTTCCTCCCCTATCTGTCCCCCTTCTGCTAGCATCAAAAGACCTTCTAGGGTCCCTTGACACTCTTTCTCTGTTGGCTCTACAAGACATTGCCCTAGGCAATGTAGGAGGACGGGCGCTCGTGCCCTCATCCTCAGGTGGCACTCCAGTCAATCGTGCAGATCGACGAGTTCCTCTCATCCTGTTTTCTGAAAAACAGCACACATCAAGCAAGCATTAGCATCATATGGTTCATGTGGGCACACATGAACCCTCATCACATACATCACATAGCATAGCATATCATTAATGCACATGCATAAAGTCATGGCAATTCACACCATCATGCAAGACAGGACTCCACATCCTATCCTAGTGGACATGATCTTCCTATTGTGCTTGACCTTCTATAACATCTATGAGCCCGACACTCTAGGTCCAATCCTATGAACCTAGGGCTCTGATACCATTCTGTAACGACCCGAAAATCGGACCGCTACCGGCGCTAGGATCCAGATCGGCTTAAGGCTGCCGGGACCCGTAGCAAGCCTGACATATAACCTGTAAACCTGTTGAACCCCATACATGATCATACATAACATAAACCTGTTGTAATACCCGGCTCGAGTCCAGCATCGGCATTCCTGTCGTCCGGTGGAATCTCGGGTGTCGGAACCCTCGACAAGGGTAATGCATATGTTTTCCAAGGTATTTTCACTTGTTTTCATGTTTTGAAGTGTTAAAAGACTTGAGTTTTGAAAGAAAAGCAACAAGGGAGAACTGCAAAGGTTCGGCCGCCGAAGGTCACTTTCGGCCGCCGAACATTGCATGGTTGCGGCTTCACGTTCGGCTGCCGAAGGTGGTCTGGCCAGCCACCTATAAAAGGGCCAAGGGTCGGTGGAAGGAGGTTATTTCTCCTCCACTTGCAGCCAGAGGTGAGTTTCAGCCTCTCCCACGTTGACTTTCATGTTTTCCATGATTTTCATCAAATCTTTCAAGAGTTTTAAGAGTTTTAAGAGTTTTGGTGACTTATGAAGGTTTTGAGCAAAAGAACCAAGTTTTGAAGCTTGGAGCTTTGGAAGAGCTTTTCTTCATATCTCCACGTTAGGATCCTTCATCCTCAAGTTGTGTAAGAGGTAAGTGAAGATCCTGAGCTTCTTTGATGATTTTGAAAGGTTTTAGGAAGTTTGTATGGGTAGTATGCATGTTTAGGTTTAGGTGAGGTTTTTGGTGATTTGTGGTGTTCCAACATGTTTCAGTGTTATGTGCTATGTTTGTTTGGGGTTTTAGGGTAGGTTTAGACCCCTTATGCATATATATGTGTATATGCTCGTTGGGAGTAGTTGATATGCATGTTTGTAGGTTTTTGGGCAAAGTTTGCATGAAACAGAGCAGGGTTCTGCCCTTCGGGCAAAACCAGGTTCGGCCGCCGAACCCCTTGTGGAGGCAGTTTCGGCTGCCAAAGGTTGCCCCCGAAAGCTAGGCTTTCGGTTTAGACAGAGACTTTCGGCCGCCGAAAGAGGGAGTTCGGCCGCCGAAAGTGTGTGAGTTTCGTCTCTGGACGAGACCTTCGGCCGCCGAAGGTGCCGCCGAACATGCATGAGTTTCGTCTCTGGAGAGGGGTTTCGGCCGCCGAACTTGCCTCCGAAAGTGCCCTGTCCAGCTTTCTTTAGCATGTTTTATGTGATGGTTTGAGGATTGTTTAGAGGGGTTTTGGGGAGTTTCTGAGAGATATGCTTGAGTGAGTTTGGTCCCTCATTTGAGTCCACCTGTGTAGGTACGGACCAGAGGAATCAGGGAGGTCAGCAGTGAGTCCAGTGTTAGAACCTGCAGAGTCAGTTCAGAGAGAACTACAGGTGAGTGGAACTTAACTTAATGTTTTAATATGAGAAATGAGTATTTTATCATGCTTCATGCATCATGAATATGCTATAGGGTGAGTGCATTAGTATACACGAATATGATGCATTGCATTAATCCTTGTACTTGGCATGGCTCCTTGTACATTGTTTCTATGAGACGGCACGGACTTCGTGAGGATTCATTAGCCCTCAGAGGAAAGACCTGGAACAGCCCTACGGGGACCAGGCACAAAGACCTGGAACAGCCCTACGGGGACCAGGCACATGGTACTCCGGTACCCCAGATGAGATAGAGGGAGTTTTGATCCGTCCGGCCGAGGTGATGTGATTACTTGTGATGTGATGCATTCCATGAGAGCATGTTTTATCACCTGTTATTTTATTACTATTCTACTCACTGGGCTATAGTAGCTCATCCCTCTCCCCTAACTCCAGTTGTGCAGGTTCAGAGGTCAGAGAGAACTCAGCAGGGTACAGGAAGAGTACAGAGTATTGTAATAGCTAGTGTGGACATGTAAATGTAAAGAGATAAGGTTTATGTATAGTGTATAGAATGGTGCTTGACTATAAGAGTTGTAATCCCTTGTTCTTTTCACATGATCAGTTTATGTTTACATATATGTGTTGTATATATGGAAACACCAGGCTTAACATTCTGAGTTTGATCCGCCTAGAGTCATGAGGAGCTCTAGTAGGGATTAGTAGAGAACAGAGAGAGTGCATGCACAGGTTAAGCCTTGGAATGAAGAAAAGTTTTATGTTTTACAGAAAATGTATGATCATGTATGGGATTTCACAGGTATACAGACAGGATAGCAGGCTCACTACGCGTCCCGGCGACCTTAAGTCGATCTGGATCCTAGTGCCGGTGGCAGTTCGGTTTCCGGGCTGTTACACCTGTAGTCTCTCTCACATATCAACCAAGCATAACCTGTACATATCATAGCATTCATGATGCATGGATCATGCTCAAAATTCATATTTCATTTAATTTAAAACTTAAGGTTTGTTCCACTCACCTCTGGCTAGCTCTGACAAACTCTGTAGCAGCTGGCTCACTGCTGGGGTCCTCGGTTCCTCGGGTCCGAACCTACACAGGTGGACTCCAATGAGGGACCAAACATACATGAACATAACTCTAATATACTCCCCAAAAACCCCCTAAAACATCATAAAACAATTACATAAAAACATGCAAGAAATGGCTGGACAGGGCACTTTCGGCGGCAGGTTCGGCGGCCGAAAGTCCCTCCAGAGCCGAAAGTCAGGCACTTTCGGCGGCCAAAAGTCCCAGACAGAGACGAAAGTCTCTTTTCGGGGGCAAGCTTCGGCAGCCGAATGCTGCCTCCACAAGGGGGTTCGGCGGCCGAAAGTTCCTTCGGCTGCCGAACCTGGTTTCTCCCAAATGGGCAGAAACTTGGCTCAAATGAACCTCTTGCCTCCCAAAGCCTCAAATCATGCATAAACCTGTTCTAAAACATGCATACACATCATACATCACACCTAGGGGTCTCAAACTATCAAATACCCCAACTACAACACTTCAAACATGCCACATTGTTCAAAAACATAACATTTGCTTAAAAACTCATACAACCCTATACATGCCATTCTACCCCATAAAACAACTTAAAACTTACTTAAAACATACAATGAGCTTAAGATCGGTTCTTACCTCTTGATGATAGAGAGAGAGACGACCTAAACTCGGAGATCCAGGCAAATGAGCTCCTGAGTTCCCAAAGCTCCAAAACTTGTCTTAAATGCTCAAAACTTGCAATGAGAGGTGAAAACTCAAGAAAAATGGAGGAGATTTGGAGAAAGAACACAAGATTTGGGGAGAGGGAGGTCGGAAGCTAGCTGTGGCCGAAAATGGGAGAAAGCTCGCCCATTTCAGCTAAGTGACCCTTTTATAGGTGGCCGGCCAGGCCACGTTCGGGGGCTGAAAGTGCCTCCGCATGCATGCCATGTTCGGCGGCCGAACTTGGGTTTCGGCGGCCGAACCTGGACTTCCCTCACTCATGCTTTCGGGGGCCTAACGTGCCTCCAAAACGCATGCATGTTCGGCGGCCGAACTTGACTTTCGGCGGCCGAACCTGGGTTTTCCTCCAAAGACTTTTCATGCAAAAACTCATTTAATTTTCATACTTAAAACCATGAAATACCTTAAAACATTTTATGAAAACATGTTTCTACCCTACTAGAGGCTTCCGACATCCGAGATTCCACCGGACGGTAGGAATTCCGATACCGGAGTATAGCCGGGTATTACAAAATGTTTAAGTTTTGTTATCGTGTGATCATGTATGTGATTTTATCAGGTGTAGCAGGATGTACAATAGGCTTGCTACAGGTTCCGATGACCTTAAGTCGATTTGAAGCCTACCGCTGGTAGCGGTCCGGTTCCTAGGTCGTTACAGAGTGGTATCAGAGCCCTAGGTTCATATAGTCGAACCTAGAGTGTTGGGCTCATAGATGTTTTAGAAAGGCAAGCACATTAGGAAAAATCATGTCCACTAGGATAGGATGTAGAGTCCTGTCTTGATGAATATATGATGGTGTGTAATGCCATGATTATATGCATGTGCATTCTTGTTATGTTATGTATGATGAGGGTTCATGTGTATCCACATGAATCATATGATGCTAATGTATTTATGATGACTATTTCTTTTCAGAAGACAGGATGTGAGGCTCACGTCGATCTGTACGGTTGACTGGAGTTCCACCTGAAAATGAGGGTATGGATACGCTCTCCCCTGCTGCTCCGTCAAGAGCACGGTCAAGTAGGACTAATAGGGGTGAAACGTCAAGGGACCCTAAAAGGTCTTTTAATGTAAACCAAAGAAGAACAAATCCGGGAAGAATGTCAGCAGATGTCAGGGAAACAGTGGGGGATGATCAGAGGAGAGATGGAAGTCTGGATGTGAGTTTCTCAGGAGAGGGTATGGGAGAGTCTGAAGGAGGCACTCATGCCTCAGGATTTGCCTACCCACCGCAGTACCAACCTTACCCACAGGGACCCGAGTATTCGATGGGAGGCACATCGGATTACTCTAGCTACCACCCGTACCCCCTCACACATGCCCTATCCTCTCTACTACCCACCATATCTACCGTACCCCATGTTTTCACCTCCACCCTTTTACCAGAATTCGGCAAACCCTAATCCAGGGAGTGCTGCACCACCTCCTCCCCCACCAGCAGAACCAATAATTCCTGAAGCTCAACCACCCAAACCTAGCCCATCAGCAGGGAGCAAGGTTAAAATGAAAGATTATCTAAAGTTGGATACTCCTAAGTATAAAGAGGGGGATGACCCGTTCGAGTACATTAAAGTAGTGAAAATGATAGCTGATGAGCTAAGGGCCAGTGACAGCAGAGCCATTCAGATGGCGGGGTTCACTCTAAAGTGCAAGAAGGCAAAGGAGTGGTTCAAGAATTATGTGGACCCAAAACTGGACGGCTTATCCTGGGAACAGTTTGCAAATGAGTTTGCAGGATGGGCCTTCCCAGACAGTTCGAGGGAGTTGAAGGTAATAGAGTTTGAACAACTACTGCAGACTAAAGAAATGAGTGTGGATGAGTACACAGATAAATTTCTGGAGTTGCTTCAGTTTGTGGGTCAGGCTTATGACACTGATTAGAAGAAGGCTAGGAGATATACCATGAGACTCCACTCTAGGTATTCCTCCCAGATCTTAGCAGCAGAGAGAGAGAGTTTCCACACTATAGTGGATGCAACTAGAAAAATGGAGGCTAGTGCCATCATACAGGGAACAGTAAAACAACAGGTGGCACAGTCCTCAGGTTCCAAGACCTCGAGTACAGGAAGATTTGATCTCTCTTCTCTGGGCGCAGCCGCCACGGGGAGTAAAAAGTGGAACAAATCCACTAGGAAGACTAAGAAGAACAAGTTTTGGAACAGCTTGAAGTCTGGTCTGAGAATGGGTAGTGGTTCAAGCTCTGGTTCAGATAGCTCTGGATGTGTAAGGTGCGGTAAGCCGCACAATGAGCTTTGTCGGTTTGGGACTACAACTTGTTACATGGTCAAAAGGGGCACATGGCACGTGAGTGTCCCAATGCAGCTAGAATGACACAGTCCCAACAGACGGCTTTTGGCAGTATGGCTCAGCCAGCAGCTTTAGCCACATCTCAGGGCAGAGGGCAAGGGAGAGGGAGAGGGACAGCCTCTTCTTCAAAAAATTCCCAAGGGGAAGGTTCTTCAGCTCCAGCACGGGTCTTCACCATGACACAGCAGGAGGCCAACACATCAAACACAGTGGTGTCAGGTAAACTCACTATTGGGTGTTCTAATGTGTATACTCTTATGGACCCTGGTGCCTCTCATTCTTTTGTTTCTCTGAGAGCCATAGACAGTTTGGGTTTGATAGCTTCCAGGCTAGGGTGTCCTTTTTAGGTTAGTGGGCCCAAGTGTCATCCATCTGTGGCAGAGACAGTCTACCGGTTCAGCCCAGTTATAGTTAAGGATAGGTGCCTTCCAACCGACTTTGTGGTTCTAGATTTAACTGATTTTGACGTCATTCTGGGGATAGATTGGCTCTCTATTCATGGTGCTACCTTGGACTGCAGAGACAAGGTAGTAAGGTTCAGAGAACAAGATGGATGGAAGTTGTCTTTCGAGGAGACAAAATAGGTATGCCTATAGGTTTGATATCGGCCTACAGGCTCATAGGTTGCTTAAGAGGGGTTGTCAGGGATTTCTTACTCATGTCAGAGAGTTTAATGGTCAGGTTAGGGAACAAGTTTCAGTGCCCATGGTAAGAGAGTTTCTCGATGTTTTTCCATACGAGCTACTAGGTTTACCACCTGTTAGGGAAATAGAGTTTGAAATTGAAGTAATGCCAAAAACCAGACCCATCTCTATTCCTCCTTATAGGATGGCACCTGCCGAGTTGAAAGAGTTAAAAGAACAGTTACAAGAATTGGTAGATAAGGGTTTCATCCGACCTAGTACCTCACCTTGGGGTGTTCCGGTTTTGTTTGTGAAAAAGAAGGATGGATCTCTCATAGAGCATATTTTAGTCCATTTTATCATTAAGTTCTTGATGTTTATTTACATCTTTTCTGCCTAATTTTATGGTTTTAATCATGTTTTGCAGATATTGGGTGTAAAGAGACAATCTGGAGAAAATGCTCTTAAAACTGCCAAAAAGTGTCAAATATGGAAAGTGCCAAAAAAGGAAAGTTTTCAAAAAAGGAAAGTTTTCAGAAAAGGAAAGTTTTCAGAAAAGGAAAGTTTTCAAATAAGGAAAGTGAAGAAGCAAAAGCAAATAAGGAAAACTCAGTCAGAAGATTATTTAAAATTCAAAATGTAGATCTTTCTTTCCTTGTTCAATGATGTGCACACACTGCAGCAGTCATATCTTCCTATTTAGGCAGCAAGATTTCAAGAAGACGCACTTGCCTTTCCTGCATTCAGCATTCAAAATTCAAACGAAGGATCCACCTAAAAAGGAAAGACTGGACAGATATCTTTTCTCTTCTGCAGAGCATCCGCGCGCGCCTCACTTTCCCTCTGCAGAGCATTCGCGCGCGCCACCTTCCTTCTGCAGTGCATGCCGCGCGCCTCTTTTCTTCTGAATAATTTGCAACGCGATTGTTTCCTTTTCAGACACAACTTAGGCAGCAAGTACCTCTAGGGCAGTAAGGTCAGCCTCTAATCCTATTTAAGAAGCTCTTGACCAGCCGAATGACACTTCTTCGATCTTCAGAACATCTTCACGCCTCACCTTGCACAAGGCCGACGCTCCACTTCTCCTTCTTCATCTACCTTTCTTATTTTCTTTTATTTTTGGTTTTGGTTCAGCCATGAGTAGCTGAAACCTTTTATTCTAGTTGAAGATTGGTTGAAACTAAAGTTGTTTAATGGATTGTGAGATCTGAACATAAACTGTTTGTCTTTTGTTTGTTCAATATTCATACAATTTGATACTTGAATCTATTATTACTTTGTTGTTTTGATCAAATTGGCCACTTGATTCTTGATTGCAAGGTAGTAAATTGTTAGTTTGAATAATTTTAAGTTTGTAATTACTTGAATTGTTCAAACATAAGAACACTTAGTGTAACAACTAAGAAATTGTATGATCTAGCAACATCTCATGCGTTTGAGAAGCTAGGATTGGATCTCTCTATTTTTTCATGCAATTAACGATTGTTTTGATGTCTAAGGCCCAAGGACGTTCCTTGACAATTTGTTAATTAGTAATTAATTAGAGAACGTTCCCTAATTGGTTTAATCATAAGGAGAGACATGGCGGTGAGAAGCGTTTTTCATCTCTATAACTAATCTATTGAATCAATCAAAAGAACATAAGTTTCAATGATCAATCCAAACAACTGAAGTGGATCCAATTCTTCAACTAGACCTTTCCTGTAACAGCCCGCTTATCGGACCATCACCGGCACTAGGATCCAGATCGGCTTAAGGCCGCCGGGACCCGTAGTAAGCCTACTGTTAACTCTGTGTACCTGATAAAACCCATACATGATCATACTTAAGCTGAAAACTGTTACTTACTCTTCTTTTTTTTTTCTTTGCTTGACTATTTTTTCTTTTCTTGAAACTTTTCTCATCAACTAAGCCTGGACTATGCATGCTCTGTCTGTATGCACTCGAAGAGTGATACCTGCTATGGTACCATACAGTAACTACAGAGATAGAAAGACTACCATGCACCAAGCCTAGCGCATCATAACAACATTATCTCAATCATACAATGATCACGTGCAAAGGGATAAACATACTCTAGGGCCAAGCACAATTCTATAACTCAATACATAACTTGCTATTACAACATAAACTCTGTACTGTACATCATTATCATGTCCACTATTCTATACTATTACATATGCCTTTACCCTTGCTTTCTCTTTCTCTTTCTCTTCTCTGAGGCCCTGAAAAATGGGGTTAGGGAGAGGGATGAGCTGCTAAAGCCCAGTGAGCGGAATCTATAAAAAATCACATTTAAAACATGCTATCATATGATGCATCACTGCACAAACATTTCACATCTCGGATTAGACATGATCCCAAAACATGCCATAAAACTCTCTAAAACTCTTAAAACTTGCTTGAAACATAAGGGGAGGTGAGGATCCATGCTTACCTCTTGAAGAACTAGAGGATTGATGATCCAAGCTTGGAGATAGGGAAAAACTCACTCAAAATCTCCAAGTGCTCAACTTTGCTTCCTTTTGCTCAAAACTCTAAAACAAAACTCAAATCAAGTTAAAACATGCAAGATTTGAGGAAAACATGAGAAATCACACCAAGGAGAGCTTGAACCTACCTTTGACCCAAAAACAGAGTGTTTAACACTCAAGTCTCGGGCAAAGGGGCTTTTGTGGTGGCCAACCGACTCTTCCTTCGGCGGCCTAACGTGCATGCAAAACCATGCAACTTTCGGCGGCCGAACCTGGCTTTTGTCCCCTTGGCCTTTTCATTTCCAAAACTCAATTTTCTTAACTCAAAACATGCAAACATGATAAAAACACTTAAAAAACATCTTAAAAACCTTTCTTCTACCCTTAGGGCAAGCTCCGACATCCTCGAATCCCGACTTCCAACGGAAAATCCGCCGGAACGTAGGAATTCCGATACCGGGGTCTAGCCGGGTATTACATTCTCCCCCCCTTAAGAACATTCCTCCTCGAATGTTCCTCTCTAACTCAAAACAAAGTACAAACAGAACAGAACATAAAGCACATAAAGAACAAAAGAAGCTAACACTCACCTCAAAAGAGATGGGGGTACTGTTGGAGCATAGACTCCCGTGTCTCCCAGGTGCACTCTTCGATTTTATGGTGGTTCCAGAGGACTTTCACCATCGGGATCTCCTTGTTCCTTAGCTTTCTGATCTGGGTGTCAATGATCCGCACTGGTTGTTCTACATACGTGAGATCTCCTAGGATCTCCACATCTGGTTCACTGAGAACCTTACTCGGATCTGACACAAACTTCCTTAGCATCGAAACATGGAAGACTGGATGGATTCTTTCCATAGACATAGGCAAATCAAGCTTATACGAAACATTTCCGACCTTCTGCAAAATCTCAAAAGGTCCAATGTACCGCGGAGCCAGCTTACCTTTCCTCCCAAAACGAACCACCCCTTTCATTGGAGACACCTTCAACAAGACCAGATCCCCCTCCTCAAACTCTATGTGCTTTCTGCGAACGTCTGCATAGCTCTTCTGCCGACTAACAGCAGTCTTGAGCCTCTCTCTGATAATGGGCACCACCCTGTTCGTGATCTCTACTAACTCAGGCCCTGCTAGGGACCTTTCTCCAACCTCTTCCCAACAAACTGGTGACCTGCACTTCCTCCCATACAGAGCTTCATATGGGGCCATCCCTATGCTAGCATGATGACTATTGTTGTAGGCAAACTCCACTAAGGGTAGATGCTGCCTCCAAGATCCGCCAAAATCTAGCACACACATTCGAAGCATATCTTCTATGGTCTGGATGGTCCTCTCTGACTGTCCGTCAGTCTGTGGATGGAAAGCAGTGCTGAAGTCTAATCTTGTGCCCATAGCCTCTTGCAGACTTCGCCAAAACCTGGAGGTAAACTGGGGTCCTCTGTCAGACACTATAGAAACAGGAGCCCCATGCAACCTCACAACTTCCTCAAGATACACCTGCGCTAGCTTGTCCACAGAGTAGCCACTCCTGACAGGAATGAAGTGAGCAGATTTAGTCAGTCTATCCACAATCACCCATATGGAGTCTAGTCTGTTGGACGTCGCCGGTAATCCCACTACAAAATCCATCGCTATGTTCTCCCATTTCCATTCTGGAATCGGCAGTGGGTTAAGCATTCCAGCCGGCTTCTGGTGCTCTAGCTTCACCCTTTGACATATCTCGCAGGCTGACACAAACTGTGCCACTTCTCTCTTCATTGCTGGCCACCAATAAACTTTCTTCAGATCTTGATACATCTTGGTGGCTCCAGGGTGAATGCTATATCTCGCATTATGAGCTTCTCTCATAATGTCTCCTTTCAAACTAATATCGTCTGGTACACATAGTCTATGCCCGTAGCGGAGAATCCCTTGGTCGTCGAATCTGAACTCTTCGCTCTTGCCTGACTGAACAGTCCTGGCAATCTTGACCAACACTGGATCCTCATGTTGTTTCTGAGCCACCTGCTCCAGAAACACGGGTGTAACTTTCATCTGTGCAATCAAAGCACCTGTACCAGTTAACTCTAACTGTAGCCCTTCCTCGACTAACCTGTAGAAGTCCTTCACCACCGGCCTCCTCTCTGCTGTAATGTGAGATAAACTGCCTAGTGATTTCCGGCTCAAGGCATCGGCTACAACATTTGCCTTTCCCGGATGATACTGGATCCTGCAATCATAATCACTAAGCAATTCCACCCACCGTCTCTGCCTCAAGTTTAACTCTCTCTGACTCAGGATGTGCTGTAGGCTCTTATGATCTGTAAAGATCTCACATTTCACCCCATAGAGGTAATGCCTCCACATCTTGAGTGCAAAGATAACAGCTGCCATCTCAAGATCGTGTGTCGGATAGTTCAGCTCGTGCTTCTTCAGCTGTCTAGAAGCATAAGCTATTACTCTGTCATTCTGCATTAACACACAACCTAATCCCACTCGGGACGCATCACAGAACACTGTGAAGTCTTCATCACTAGTAGGCAGAGCTAACACCGGTGCTGAAGTTAATCTTCTCTTTAACTCTTCAAAGCTCTCTTCACATTGGTCAGACCATGTGAATCTCTGGTTCTTTCTGGTTAATCTGGTCATAGGAGCCGCTATCTTAGAGAAGTCCTGAACGAACCTCCTGTAGTAGCCTGCCAAACCCAAGAAACTCTTGACCTCTGTCACTGTGGTGGGTCTAGGCCAATTGGCTACAGCTTCTATCTTCTTGGGGTCCACTGCTATACCTTGATCTGACACTACATGCCCCAAGAATGAAATGCTCCTTAGCCAGAACTCACACTTGGAGAACTTGGCATATAAACCATGCTCTCTCAAGGTCTGCAGGACTATCCGCAGATGATGGGCATGCTCCTCTGCATTCCTGGAATACACCAAGATATCATCTATGAAGACAATAACAAAGTGATCCAGGTACTCTCTGAAAACTCGATTCATGAGATCCATGAATGCTGCAGGGGCGTTAGTCAACCCGAACGGCATCACTAAAAACTCATAATGCCCATATCTGGTCCTGAACGCTGTCTTAGGTACATCCTCTTCCCTGATTCTCAGCTGATGATAGCCCGATCTCAGATCTATCTTAGAAAAACAACCTGCTCCTGCTAGCTGGTCGAATAGATCATCGATCCTGGGTAGAGGATACTTATTCTTGGTAGTGACTTTGTTCAACTGCCTGTAGTCGATACAAAGTCTAAGGGATCCATCCTTCTTCTTGACAAACAACACTGGAGCACCCCAGGGTGAGGTACTTGGACGGATGAAACCCTTCTCTACCAACTCCTGTAGCTGCTCTTTCAACTCTTTTAGCTCTGCTGGTGCCATCCTGTAGGGAGGAATAGAGATCGGTCTGGTACCAGGCACTAACTCAATCTCGAACTCTATTTCCCTATCAGGTGGTAGTCCTGGAAGCTCATCTGGAAACACATCTGGGAACTCTCTGACTACGGGCACTGAACTGGGGTCCCTAACTTGACTGTCTAGCTCTCTCACATGAGCTAGATACCCCTGACATCCCCTCCGGAGCAACCTACGAGCCTGTAGGGCTGATATCAGACCTCTAGGCGTGCCCCTCCTGTCTCCTCTGAAGACAAACTCAGATCCATCCTCATCTCTGAACTTAACTACCTTGTCTCTGCAGTCCAAGGTAGCACCATATGCAGATAGCCAATCCATCCCTAGAATGACGTCAAAATCTGTCAACTCTAGAACCACAAGGTCAGCTGGAAGGCATCTACCATCTATAAACACTGGACTATGTCGACAGACTATCTCTGCCAACGATGGATCACACTTAGGGCCACTGACCCATAGGGGACACTCTAACCCAGACGTCATCAAACCCACTCTCTCTATGGCTCTGGGAGCAACAAAGGAATGCGAAGCACCAGGGTCTAACAAAGCATACACCTCAGAACACCCAATGAGGAGATTACCTGACACCACGGTGTTAGAAGTGTTTGCCTCTTGCTGTGTCATCGTGAAAATCCGCGCCGGAGCTGACGGACCTCCACCTCTGGGACCTGCAGATGAAGAGGCTGACCCTCTCCCTCTGCCTCTGCCCTGCGTCATCACTGAAACTGGTGGCTGTGGCATGCTAGCTGGAGCTGTCTGCTGGGATGGTGCCATGAAAACTGCCTGAGGGCACTCACGAGCCATGTGTCCCTCCTGGCCACACCTGTAACATCCTGTAATCCCAAAGCGACAAACTCCTCTGTGCGCTTTACCGCACCTACTACACACTGGAACCTCTGAACCTGAACTCATGCCACTGCCCAATCCCAGACCTGCTTTAATCTTGTTCCAGAACTTATTCTTCCTCGACTTCTGAGTGGAACCACTCCACTTCTTACCACTGGAAGTTGCTGCACCCTGTGAAGAGGGATCGGACTTACCCCTACCTGGGGTCTTAGAACCTGAAGACTGTGCCGGCTGCTGTTTCACTGTACCCTGTATAATGGCACTAGCCTCCATCCTCCGTGCTAAATCCACCACGGTGTGGAAACTCTCCCTCTCGGCTGCATGGATCAAAGAGGAATACCTGGAATGCAATTTCATAGCATACCTCCTGGCCTTTTTCTGTTCCGTATCATAGGCCTGTCCTGCATACCGCAGCAACTCCAGAAACCTGTCAGTAAACTCATCAATACTCATATCCTCTGTCTGCTTGAGCTGCTCAAACTCTATCATCTTTAGCTCTTTCGAGCTATCCGGGAATGCCCATCCGGCAAACTCATTAGCAAACTCCTCCCAAGACATGTTATCCAACCTAGGGTCCACATAGACGCCAAACCATTCCTTCGCCTTCTTACATTTTAAAGTGAACCCTGCCATCTGAATGGCTCTGGTATCATCTGCCCCTAACTCATCTGCTATCATCTTGACTGCTTTAATGTACTCAAACGGATCATCTCCTGATTGGTACTTAGGAGCATCTAACTTTAGGTAATCTGTCATCTTTACCTTGCTCCTCACAGATGGGCCAGGTTGAGGTGTTTGGATAACTGGGGCTTCTGGTTGTACCACTGGTGGTGGTGGGGGAGGTGCAGAACTTTCTGGTGTAGAGTATGCTGGACTGGGGTAAAAAGGCGAGGGTGGATACATGGGATATGGTGGATATGGGGGGTAATACGGTGGATAAGGCATATATGTGGGATATGGGTGAAAACTCGGATAATCCGATGTACCTCCCATCGAATATCCTGGGCCCTGTGGGTAGGGCTGATAGTGGGGTGGATAACCATACCCCGAGGCCTGACCGCCTCCCTGTGATGATCCCACATCCTCCTCTGTAGTGCCAACACCTAACCCTCCATCCCTTTTTGGATCCACATCCATCTCTTCCCTTGTATCACTCGATCTTCTTCTCTGTTCTGTCTCCCTCCTGCTTTCATCAAACGACCTTCTAGGGTCCCTTGATGATCTTTCTCTGCCTGCCCTTTGGGACATAGCTCTTGGCAAAGCAGGGGGACGCCCTTCCATACCCTCATTCTCGGGCGGAGCTCCAGTCAATCTAGCTGATCGACGGGTTCCTCTCATTTTAGCTTCTGAAAACATAACATACACTTTAGCATCATATGATCCATGTAAAAACATGAACCCTCAACTCATAGCATAGCATATCATAGCAAGCATTAAATGCACATGCATAAAATCATGGCATTACACATCAAGACAGGACTCAACATCCTATCCTAGTGGACATGATCTTCCTATTGTGCTTGCCCTCTAAAACAACCTCTTTCCGATGTGAGATATCTCTAATCCCTGAGCATCTTAGCTCAGCACACCGTACTCTAGAGGCCCTATGCTCTGATACCAATCTGTAACAGCCCGCTTACTGGACCATCACCGGCACTAGGATCCAGATCGGCTTAAGGCCGCCGGGACCCGTAGTAAGCCTACTGTTAACTCTGTGTACCTGATAAAACCCATACATGATCATACTTAAGCTGAAAACTGTTACTTACTCTTCTTTTTTTTTTCTTTGCTTGACTATTTTTTCTTTTCTTGAAACTTTTCTCATCAACTAAGCCTGGACTATGCATGCTCTGTCTGTATGCACTCGAAGAGTGATACCTGCTATGGTACCATACAGTAACTACAGAGATAGAAAGACTACCATGCACCAAGCCTAGCGCATCATAACAACATTATCTCAATCATACAATGATCACGTGCAAAGGGATAAACATACTCTAGGGCCAAGCACAATTCTATAACTCAATACATAACTTGCTATTACAACATAAACTCTGTACTGTACATCATTATCATGTCCACTATTCTATACTATTACATATGCCTTTACCCTTGCTTTCTCTTTCTCTTTCTCTTCTCTGAGGCCCTGAAAAATGGGGTTAGGGAGAGGGATGAGCTGCTAAAGCCCAGTGAGCGGAATCTATAAAAAATCACATTTAAAACATGCTATCATATGATGCATCACTGCACAAACATTTCACATCTCGGATTAGACATGATCCCAAAACTCCCTCTGTCAGTGCCCGGCCCCCAAAGGAGCTCACACAGGTCTTTCACTAACTACTCATGGTGCCCGACCCTATAAGGGCTCTCACAGGACTCATCCAAGGTAAATGCCCGGCCCCCAAAGGAGCTCACACAGGACATACAATAATGACAGACTTATGGGCTATTGAGATCGCCTCGGTCCAATCCACATATACAAGTAATAATGCAATGCATCAACTTGGTGAATACTAATGCAAAGCATCCTACATAAACATGGCATTAATGATGCATGAATCATGCTAAAACAGTTCTTAACTTTTAAAATAAAGTTCTGTTCCACTCACCTCTGTCAACTGCTGGGCAGTCTCTGTAACTCTAACTCTGTGGGCCTCCTTGGTCTCTCGGGTCCGTACCTACACAGGTGGACTCAAATGAGGACCAAACTTACTTAAACATAACTCTTAATATCTCCCCAAAATCCCTCTAAAACATCATAGGCATGCATGGAAAAATGGGCAAAAGAAGGCTGGACTGGGCACTTTCGGCGGCTGGTTCGGCGGCCGAAACCTCCCTCCAGAGACGAAACTCATGCATGTTCGGCGGCACCTTCGGCGGCCGAAAGTCTCGTCCAGAGACGAAACTCATGCACTTTCGGCGGCCGAACTCCCTCTTTCGGCGGCCGAAAGCCTCTTTCTCACCCAAAAGCCTAGCTTTCGGGGGCAAGGTTTGGCAGCCGAAACTGCCTCCACAAGGGGTTCGGCGGCCGAACCTTGCTTCGGCGGCCGAACCTGGATTCTCCAGAAAGGCAGAATCCGAGCACAACTCATGCTCTCAGCCTCCAAAATCCTATCAAACACCCATAACATGCATACCAACACTTCTCAACTCACAAAGAACATAACTCATGCATATAGAGGCCTAAAAACTAGCTCAAGCCTCAAAAACAACAACAAAACTCATAGAAACTCATATGATCAACATATGCTCAAACTCATGTTTATACCCCCAACATGCCATAAAACTCTCTAAAACTCTTAAAACTTGCTTGAAACATAAGGGGAGGTGAGGATCCATGCTTACCTCTTGAAGAACTAGAGGATTGATGATCCAAGCTTGGAGATAGGGAAAAACTCACTCAAAATCTCCAAGTGCTCAACTTTGCTTCCTTTTGCTCAAAACTCTAAAACAAAACTCAAATCAAGTTAAAACATGCAAGATTTGAGGAAAACATGAGAAATCACACCAAGGAGAGCTTGAACCTACCTTTGACCCAAAAACAGAGTGTTTAACACTCAAGCCTCGGGCAAAGGGGCTTTTGTGGTGGCCAACCGACTCTTCCTTCGGCGGCCTAACGTGCATGCAAAACCATGCAACTTTCGGCGGCCGAACTTCACCTTCGGCGGCCGAACCTGGCTTTTGTCCCTTTGGCCTTTTCATTTCCAAAACTCAATTTTCTTAACTCAAAACATGCAAACATGATAAAAACACTTAAAAAAATCTTAAAAACCTTTCTTCTACCCTTAGGGCAAGCTCCGACATCCTCGAATCCCGACTTCCAACGGAAAATCCGCCGGAACGTAGGAATTCCGATACCGGGGTCTAGCCGGGTATTACATTTCCCATATTTGATTTCCCTTTTATTTTAATTATTCGCTTATTCAATTGCTTTCAGTAGTTGCTTAATCAAATCAATCTCAAAACCCCCCATTTTACTTTTATTGCACTTTATTTTTATTCTGCTTTCAGTTACTTGCTTTCAGTTTCTCATTCGACTAAGTCTCTTGGTCTTGTTGAGAAAAATAGATAAGTTTTCAATTCTCTATGGATACGATCCTTTGCCACTATCTATAGTAGTAATATTGTTGATAACCGGAAAGGTTATTTTTTACCGGCTTCGACAACCGCGAGTCAAAAATTGGCGCCATTGCCAGGGAATTGATTTAACTAATCTGTTTTTTTTCTTTCATGACCAAATCTGAACGTAGGGACACTCTGCCTTATGATCCGAAAATTGAACTGTAACAGCCCGAAAACCGGTACCCCTCAGTAACGGTCCGAACCATCACTGGCACTAGGATCCAGAGCGGCTTACGGCCGCCGAGACCCGTAGCAAGCCGACTGTACTCTCTGTGTACTTGATAAATCCCATACATGATTCAACAATACTCAACAATCCTGTAAACTCTCCTCAGCGTTACCACGCTCGACCTGCATGCACTATGTCTAAAAACATAGAACCCATTCTCATAGGGTTAGCATATCACAAGTCAGCCTTGGTTCCACACATTTCTCATCAAGAAATGTAAAACAGGATCCATGTACAAAGGGATGAATCATACACCATACTAAGGCAAAGACACTAGGGTAAAGCATAATTCTATCCATGATCTGATAGTACATATCTATACATTACATTACAACTAATACATTAATTACATCATGTCCACTATTCTATGACAAACATACATTCATGCATATCTTTCCTCTTTACTCTTGCTGACTCTGACTTCTGACTTCCCATAGCTACCTCGGAATCTGCAAAACTGGGGTTAAGGGAGTGGGATGAGCTACTACAGCCCAGTGAGGAGGAACAATAAAACAGTTCATTAATTACATGCTTTCATGAAATGCGTCACATCACAAACATATCATCTCAAGGATGAATTTGTCACCATAGCCCTCTACATACATAGTAGTATGTCCAACTATGCCAGGGGCGATTAGGCCTCACCTGGACTTCTCTTAACTGACTCATATCATAACATGTCCAACTGTGCCAGGGGCGATTAGGCCTCACCTGGACTTCTCTGTCTGACCTGACAGGCTGACTGTCTGACTCATAGTACCAGGAGCGACCTGGACTATCCAGGAGCGACCTGGTATGGCTACCTCATGCCACATCTCATCTGATCTCATCGTATCTCTGCGTATATCAAGGGCTAAGGATCATCCAACATTCATCCATACAAATATCATCTTATGCAATGCATCATATTCGTGAATTCTAATGCAATACAACCTAATACATAACATGGCATTTTATGATGCATGAATCATGCTAGAAACGTGTCATTTCTCAAGTAAAATATGAAGTTTAGTTCCACTCACCTGTAGCCACTGCTTGGCTAACTCTGGGCTACCTCTCACTCGGAAGCAGCTACTATTGCTACACACCTCGGTTCCTCGGGTCCAATCCTACAATGGAGGACTCAAATGAGGCACCAAACATACTCTATGCAACTGACAAACAACTCCCCAAAACCCCTCTAGAACACCTCAAGACATGCATGCAAAACAAGCAAAGGAAGGCTGGACAGGGCACCTTCGGCAGCACCTTCGGCGGCCGAATGTCTCCTCCAGAGACGAAAGTCGGGCATGTTCGGCGGCTGAATCCTCCTTCGGCTACCGAACCTGAGTTCATCCAGAACTCAGCTTCGTGCACAAGGACGCCTTCCAGACCCTCCAACCCCTGCTACGTTCTCACCACATGCATCTAACCTCGCCAAATCATGCATAAACACTTCTACTAGCACATAGGGGCTGAAAACAAGCTCAAACCCCCAAAACTAACCACATACACATCAAACATGCACAAAGGGTACATAAACCCTAAGATGCACAATCATGCAACCTCCCTTTCCCCTTCATAAAACTCATCTAAAACATCATAAAAACCATAGCTCAACACTTACCTCTTGAAAAACAAAAGCTGGTGTGATCCAAACTCGAAGATATGGAGATCCAAGCTCCAAACTCCTCCAAGCTTTCAAACTCTTCAAAAACACATAAAACTTACTTAAAACTTGTTTAACTTTGAAAGATTTAATGAAAAACCATGAAAACAATCCAAGGAGATCAAGAACTCACCTAGGCCAGAAAGAGAGAAGAATCCTCCTCCTTTTTTCTGGACTCGGTGCCCTTTATAGATGATCAACTGCCTCAGCTTCGGCAACCGAATCGCATGCAAAACTATGCAACATTCGACGGCCGAACTCAGACTTTCGGGGGCCGAATCTCGGGCACTTTCGGCGGCCGAACATTACCTTCGGCGGCCGAACATGGCAAAATGCCTGCTTGGCCTTTTCTCTTCAAAACTCAATCCATTTTCATTCTAAACCTTTAAAACACTCGAAAACATTTTAGAAAACCTTTCTCTTACCCTTCTAGAAACCTCTGACATCCTCGCATTCCACCGGATCCGATGTCTGAATCTAGCTGGGTATTACATTCTTCCCCCCTTTAAGAACATTCGTCCTCGAATGTTCACACAACAAACAAACATGCAAACAAGCAATTAAGGAAAGCCTAACACCTTCCTCAGAGAAGAGACACAGATATTACTGGAGTAAACACTCCTAAGTCGTATATAATCATTCCCTGACTCTGCTGATTCTTAACTGCTTAATTTGTGTCCACACTCTACGCTGACTGTATATCACTTCTGCCAGTACACAACTGACTTGATTCTTTCATCTGACTACTGACTTTCCTTTCTCTTTGGCTCTTCTCAGTTTTATTCATACTACTCTGGTTACACTAACCTTTACTTTTCTTTACTCGACCCGGTCAAAAGAGCAATAACTCTAAGAAAATGCTAGATGCTTTGCCTATAGCTTCAACTCTCTACTTACTTTAGAAATCGTATTGTGACACATCACGATTTACACAGACATGCCCCGAAATTGAACTCATATTACAGAACTTGGCCTCTAGAACACTTAGTAGATAATGGGCATGCCTACGCTTTTGCTGCGCACTCTGCTCTTTACCCGCCTTTCTTCTTCTTTACTATACTGGCTTTTTTCTCTTTTGATCCCTTCCTACTACACTGGACTAACTCTAGCTCTCAACAGCTAGCACTCAGATTTCAGATCTAGCTTGGAAAACAACTAGCTTCTACTAGCTATTCCTATAGATCATCCAGTCTGCATGGGAACACCTGTCCTTGGTAGTGATTTTGTTCAACTGTTCACAGTCGTTACAAAATCTCAAGGTTTCATCCTTCGTTTCTCACACCGACACTGGAACATTCCAGGGTGAGGTACTAGGTCGGATATAACCTTTATCTACCAAGCTTCTCTATCTTACTCTGACTATGCTCTCTCTGCAGGTGCCATCCTGTAGGGTAGAAGGAAAGAAATGGTTCCGCGTCCAGACACCACTCCTATTCCAAACTCAAATTCCCTGACAGATGGTAAATCTGACAGCTCGTCTGGGAAAAATAGCTAGAACTCACTAGTTACAGGCATTGAGGCTGATTCCCTGATCTGACTCCTAAACTCGCTCACAAGAGCTAGAACCCTCTGACAACCTTTCCTGTGTAAACTAGGAGCCTGCTGGGTTGACATCAAACTTCTAGGCACCTATACTCTGTCCCTTCCAAGGACTATCTCTGATCCATCCAGCACTCTGAACTCTCCTACCTTGTCTCTGCAGACGAGTAATTAGCCAATCCGCCCTAGAATGACGTCAAGTAGTCAATTCTAGAACCATAAGGTCAGCGGGATAGCATCTACTCACTACAAACTCTAACCTGATCTGACTGACTGACTCTGCCTCAGATGGATCATACTCGGGTCCACTAACCCAGAGAAAACACTCTAAGCCTAGAAGTCATCAAACCCATTCTATCAACAGCTCACTAAGCAACAAGGAAAGAGAAACACTCGGGTTCAACACAAATAGCATACACATCCGAACACTTCTACGTGAACGTATCTGACGTCACCGTGTTCGATGTGATAGCCTTCTACTGAGTCAGGATGAAGATCCGAGCTAAGGCTAACGAAACTTCCCTCGGGAATCTAAAGAAAAGGCTAACCCATTCCTCTGCCTCAACCACCACCAAATCCCAGACCAAACTGAAGTCTCCTCCTGAACTTACACTTCTCGTACTCTTTTCTTTCTCTTACTCTTTTCTTTCTCTATTCTGCTCTAGTTTACTTACTTTTATCTTACTCTTATCCTGCTCTATCTTACTTACTTTTACTCTTATACTTTTTACTCTGTTCTCACTGCATTCAGAGATGAGAGATCACTCTCCCTATACCTGGATAAAATCCAAGGCCATAGCCTCTCATAGCAACACTTTCGAGCATCTTTCCTGGCTCACTAACCTCTAGCTACTACTCGTTTGGCTTTTACTATCTCTCTTACTCTACTGGTGCCATCCTGCAGAGAAGACTAGGAATGATTCTGGGTCTAGACACCATTCCTATATCCCATTCTCTTAGCAGGTGGTAAACCTAATGACTTGTCTGGGTCAGTATCTAAAACTTTTCTCTAGCTGCGGGCACTAAAACTGGTTCCCCTCCTGATCTGACTAACTGCTATGCTCTCTGACACAAGCAAGAAACCTCGGATAATCTCGCCTGACCAGCTTAAGAGCCTATAGGGCTGATATCAAACTCCAAGCATCTCTACACTGTCCCCTCAACAAACTACCTATGATCCATCCTGATCTCTAAGCCTGACTACTCTATCTCTACTATCTAAGGCAGTACTATGAGTAGCTAGCCCATCCACCCCTAGAATGACATCAAACCATCACTCTAGAACCACTAGGTCAGCTGGAAGGCACCTACTCATAACTAGCACTGAACTCAACTGGCAGATTGACTCTGCCGCTGATGGATCACACTTGGGTCTATTGACCCAAAGAGGACATTCTAATCCCAAAACCTATCAAACCCCTACTCACTATGGCTCTCAACGCACTAAGGAAAGCGAAACATCAAAGCCTCTAATAGCAGACACATCAAAACATATGGAAGTGAAAAGTACCTGTCACCGCCAGGTCCGATGTGTGAGCCTCCTGCTGCATCAAAGCAAAGATCCGTGCTGGTACTGATGGACCTTCACCTGGGGAACCTGTGGAAGAAGGAGTGATCTCACTCCCTCTGCCTCTGCCCAACGCCATGGGTAGAGCTCCTGGCTGAGCCACTCTGTCTGAGGCTGTCTGCTGGGACTGTATTATCAAAGTCGCGGTGGAACACTCACGTGCTATGTGCCCCTCCTGTCCACACCTGAAACATGCTGTTGTCCCTACTAGACAGACTCCCTTGTGCGGCCTACCGCACCTCGGACATTTGGAGTTGTTCAAACCAGAGCTCGATCCCTCACCTATTCCCAGACCAGACTTTATTTGCTTCCAGAACTTGTTCTTCTTTGCTTTTCTGCGGCCTTTGCCTCCCTTCTTACTCTTTGTACCAGCCTCATGCAGAGGGGAGAGATTAACATCACTTGTCCCTGCAAGTTTGGCACTAGCCTCCATCTTCTATGCCATCTCTACTATATCATGGAACCTCTCCCTTGACCTGTCTGGAAAAACCCATCCTACAAACTCATGAGCAAACTGCTCCCAGGATAAGCTTTCCATCCTCAGGTCCACATAATGTTTAAACCATTCCCTTGCCTTCTCACATTTCAGTGTGAACCCTGCCATCTGAATAGCTCTACTCTCACTGGCTCCCAACTCATCAGTTATCATCTTGACCGTTCTGAGATACTCAAAAGGGTCATCACCAGTCTCAAACTTGGGAACATCCAACCTCAAATAGTCTGTTATCTTTACCTTACTTTCTCCAGATGAGCTAGGCTTAGGTGTTTGAACAACTGGGGCTACTGGTTCTACTGGTGGTGGAGGAGGTGCAACATTCCCTAGGTTAGGGTTTGCTGAACTTGGATAACCAAAGAAGGGTGGAAACATGGTATATTGTGGATATGGCGGTGGATATGGCGGGTAAAAGGAAGGATAGGGCATAAAGGTGGGATATGGGATATACCTAGGGAAACCCGCTGTACCACTCATCGGGTACCCTGACCCCCACGGGTAGGGTGGATACTGAGGTGGAACAAAACCCGAGGCCTGGGTGTCTACGTGAAACTCTCCCATATCCTCGCCTGTCATACTCATGCCCAAACTATCTTCTCTCCTCTGTTCATCCTCCTCTGATTCCCTCATATCCACTGACACACCACTCTGAACGACTCCCCTTCTACTCTCATCAACAGACCTTCTAGGGTCCCTTGATGTACCTTCTCTGCTTAATCTATCTGATGTTGCCCTTTGCAAAACGGGGTGATGGGCATCCATGTCCTCATTCTCCGGCGGAGCTCCAGTCAATCTAACAGATCGACGAGTTCCTCTCATCCTGCCTCTGAAAAGCACAACATCACACAAAACATCAAATGATCCATGTGAGAACACATGAAGCCACAACATATAGATATCACATATCAATAATGCACATGCATCTCATCATGGCATTTCACATCATCATGCAAGACAGGACTCCACATCCTATCCTAGTGGACATGATTTTGCCTATTGTGCTTACCCTTCCTATACAAGACATCACCTCTTTCCGATGTGGGATTTCTCTAGTCCGTGAACAAAGATGCTCAACACTCCGTACTCTTGAGGCTCTATGCTCTACTATCTTAACCTCTTTCCGATGTGAGATCTCTCTAATCACTGAGCCTACTTACTCAGCACATCGTACTCAGGAGGCCCTATGCTCTGATACCAATCTGTAACAGCCCGGAAACCAGTACCCCTCTGTAATGGTCTGAACCATCACTGGCACTAGGATCCAGAGCGGCTTACGGCCGCCGGGACCCGTAGCAAGCCGACTGTACTCTCTGTGTACCTGATAAATCCCATACATGATTCAACAATACTCAACAATCCTGTAAACTCTCCTCAGCGTTACCACGCTCGACCTGCATGCACTATGTCTAAAAACATAGAACCCATTCTCATAGGGTCAGCATATCACAAGTCAGCCTTGGTTCCACACATTTCTCCTCAAGAAACATAAAACAGGATCCATGTACAAAGGGATGAATCATACACCATACTAAGGCAAAGACACTAGGGTAAAGCACAATTCTATCCATGATCTGATAGTACATATCTATACATTACATTACAACTAATACATTAATTACATCATGTCCACTATTCTATGACAAACATACATTCATGCATATCTTTCCTCTTTACTCTTGCTGACTCTGACTTCTGACTTCCCATAGCTACCTCGGAATCTGCAAAACTGGGGTTAAGGGAGTGGGATGAGCTACTACAGCCCAGTGAGGAGGAACAATAAAACAGTTCATTAATTACATGCTTTCATGAAATGCGTTACATCATAAACATATCATCTCAAGGATGAATTTGTCACCATAGCCCTCTACATACATAGTAGTATGTCCAACTGCGCTAGGGGCGATTAGGCCTCACCTGGACTTCTCTTAACTGACTCATATCATAACATGTCCAACTGTGCCAGGGGCGATTAGGCCTCACCTGGACTTCTCTGTCTGACCTGACAGGCTGACTGTCTGACTCATAGTACTAGGAGCGACCTGGACTATCCAGGAGCGACCTGGTATGGCTACCTCATGCCACATCTCATCTGATCTCATCGTATCTCTGCATATATCAAGGGCTAAGGATCATACAACATTCATCCATACAAATATCATCTTATGCAATGCATCATATTCGTGAATTCTAATGCAATACAACCTAATACATAACATGGCATTTTATGATGCATGAATCATGCAAGAAACGTGTCATTTCTCAAGTAAAATATGAAGTTTAGTTCCACTCACCTGTAGCCACTGCTTGGCTAACTCTGGGCTACCTCTCACTCGGAAGCAGCTACTACTGCTACACACCTCGGTTCCTCGGGTCCAATCCTACAATGGAGGACTCAAATGAGGCACCAAACATACTCTATGCAACTGACAAACAACTCCCTAAAACCCCTCTAGAACACCTCAAGACATGCATGCAAAACAAGCAAAGGAAGGTTGGACAGGGCACCTTCGCCAGCACCTTCGGCGGCCGAATGTCTCCTCCAGAGACGAAAGTCGGGCATGTTCGGCGGCCGAATCCTCCTTCAGCTGCCGAACCTGAGTTCATCCAGAACTCAGCTTCGTGCACAAGGACGCCTTCCAGACCCTCCAACCCCTGCTACGCTCTCACCACATGCATCTAACCTCGCCAAATCATGCATAAACACTTCTACTAGCTCATAGGGGCTGAAAACAAGCCCAAACCCCCAAAACTAACCACATACACATCAAACATGCACAAAGGGTACATAAACCCTAAGATGCACAATCATGCAAACTCGCTTTCCCCTTCATAAAACTCATCTAAAACATCATAAAAACCATAGCTCAACACTTACCTCTTGAAAAACAAAAGCTGGTGTGATCCAAACTCGAAGATATAGAGATCCAAGCTCCAAACTCCTCCAAGCTTTCAAACTCTTCAAAAACACATAAAACTTACTTAAAACTTGTTTAACTTTGAAAGATTTAATGAAAAACCATGAAAACAATCCAAGGAGATCAAGAACTCACCTAGGCCAGAAAGAGAGAAGAATCCTCCTCCTTTTTTCTAGACTCGGTGCCCTTTATAGATGATCAACCGCCTCAGCTTCGGCAGCCGAATCGCATGCAAAACCATGCAACATTCAGCGGCCGAACTCAAACTTTCGGGGGCCGAATCTCGGGCACTTTCGGCGGCCGAACATTACCTTCGGCGGCCGAACATGGCAAAATGCCTCCTTAGCCTTTTCTCTTCAAAACTCAATCCATTTTCATTCTAAACCTTTAAAACACTCGAAAACATTTTAGAAAACCTTTCTCTTACCCTTCTAGAAACCTCTGACATCCTCGCATTCCACCAGATCCGATGTCTGAATCTAGCCGGGTATTACATGAACGCACCATCAAGAGACTAGGGAAGCAAGCCATTCGGCCTGAAGAGCCAACCGAAGCCGAACCTGCGCCTGAAGACCATCCTTGCGCAGAAGCTTCATCTGAAACACCTCCATCACACCACCAAGCTCCTGAAATGGCAGAAAACGTGGCACAACCTGCTGTCCACAATCAACATGCTGTCCATAGGGAAATCATACATCAAAATCCAGCCATGAGAGCCCTAATGCCAAGAGAAAGTACCATGAGAGAATTGGCAACACCTGTAGGTGATCAAGCACCTCTTTGCATCACCTATCCACCTTTGACAGTTCCCTTTGAACTGAAAACAGGTTTGATCCATCTTCTTCCTAAATTTAGAGGATTAGAAAATGAAAATCCACACAAGCACTTGAAAGAGTTCAATATTGTCTATTCATCTATGAGACCTCAAGGTATATCCGAAGATCAGTTAAGTTAAGAGCTTTTCCTTTTTCACTTTATGATTATGCTAAGGATTGACTGTTTTACTTACCACCTGGATCTATCACTTCTTGGGATGACATGGTAATAACCTTCTTAAACAAATATTTTCCAACTTCTAAGGCCATTGGCATAAGAAGAGAAATCAGTAGCATTAAACAGAAACCAACTGAAGATTTATATGATTATTGGGAAAGGTTTAAAAGGTTGTGTACAGGTTGTCCTCAACATGATATTTCAGATAAGGCACTCATAGAATTCTTCTATGGAGAACTTCTTTCATCAGAAAGAAGATTCATTGATGTAGCCTGTGGAGGATCCATTGCAAACAAGACACCTAGGGAGATGAGAGAGTTGATCTCAACACTTGTAGCCTCATCTAGGCAATATGGAGAAGAAAAGCAACTGCAGAGAGGAGTTAATGAGGTAAGTTCACCTCCTATTTCTTCTCAACTTTCTAAACTGATATCTTTTATGAAAGATTTTGCCATAGGACTAGTTCAACAGGTTCAAGCATCCCAGCCACCTAGGCCATGTGGGATCTGTGCATATGTAGGACGTCCAACTGATCAATGTCCTACTCTTCAAGAAGACAGCCAGCAAGTGAATGCCATTAGAGGATACAACAACCAGGTAAGACATGATCCATTTTCTAACACTTATAACCCAGGTTGGAGAGACCACCCCAATTTCAGCTATGGAAGGGCTAACCACAACCAGAACTACCAAAATTACCAAAGAAATCAAGCCCAACCAGCACCTCCAAGTCCCAACCAGCACCTCCAAGTCCCAACCAGCACCTTGAGAAGATGATGGAGACAATGGTAAGTTCCATGCAAAGCATCCAATAGCACCTAGGACAGCTGACCGCATCCATGAACAAGTCTGAATACCAAGGTAAGCTCCCTTCTCAAACTGAAACTAATCCTAGACAGAATGTGAGTGCTATTACTTTGAGAAGTGCAAAAGAGCTTCAAGATGCTAGATATGAGGAAGAGAAGCAAGTTGCACAGGAGCCTGTGCAAACTGAAACCATTCCTGCACACCACCTCCCTGAGCTAGCTGGCCGAACTCCATCGGACACCATTCCTACGCAAAAAGCTGATCAACAGGTACGTTTCCAAATTCCACCTCCTTTTCCAAAAAGATTTGAAAGAACACAGAAAGAAAAAGAAGAAAAGGAGATCCTTGAGTCTTTCAGGAAAGTAGAAATCAACATACCTCTGCTAGATGCTGTTAAGCAAATTCCCAGGTATGCAAAATTTCTGAAAGAACTTTGTACCAATAGAAGAAAGCTTGCTGAGAGAGAGAAAGTAAGTGTAGGTGAAGTAGTTACTGCTGTTATTAAAAGAGAACTCCCTACTAAGTGCAAAGAAAAAGGCATGTTTGCAATTTCTTGTAAGATTGGGAATGTTGGGATTAAGAAAGCTATGTGTGATCTTGGTGCATCCATAAATGTTATGCCCCTTGCCATTTATAATTCTTTGAATGCAGGTACACTAAAAGACACAAGAGTTGTGATACAACTAGCTGATAGATCTGTGGTTTACCCCATAGGTGTCCTAAAAGATGTTCTAGTTCAAGTAGATGAACTTGTCTTTCCTGCAGACTTTTATGTGATTGATACAAAGGAAGACAGTTGCAACACTTCTTCTGACATCCTTCTTGGACGTCCTTTCTTGAGCACTGCCAACACTAAGATTGATGTGCATGATGGCACCTTGACTATGGAGTTTGAAGGGGAAGTAATCAAATTCAATGTCTATGATGCTATGAAATATCCACATGATATGTCCCATGTTTATGGTCTTGATATTATTGATTGCTTGAGTCAGGATATCTTTGATGAGGATCAAAATGAAATGCTAACCTATGATCTTTGCAGGGAGACTGACCAGGTAATTGTGGAGAGCCAAAAAGAGACAGAATTGAAGGAAACAGTCTGCAGCATCCAACAGGTGAACTATCGACAACCGCAGAAAGAACAGGAATCAACCGCACCACTTCAGAATGGTGCGCAGACCACTCCTGCGCAGGAAGGAGGACCTGAAAGTCTTTCAGGCATGCCTCTTCAGCTTCCAACGCAGACCAGTCCCCCCTTCTAGTCAGATCTTGCGTAGAAGAAGGCCCCTGAATCCAGTTCTGCGAGACAGTCAACACAGACACCTCCTTGCTCGTCTAAATCGCAAACTGCAGATCAGAAAATTTCAGAATCAAATCTAAAGCCTCTTCCAGGTCATCTGAAATACATGTACTTGGGAGCTTACAAGACACTACTAGTAATAGTGTCTAATGAATTGAGCCAACATGAAGAAGAAAGCCTCCTGAGAGTACTGAAGAAGCACAAGGGAGCCATAGGATGGACCATAGTTGACATAAAAGGTATCTCACCTTCCACATGCATGCATAGAATACACATGGAAGAGGAATGCAAGCCAGTCAGAGATGCTCAAAGAAGACTGAATCCACCTATGATGGAGATAGTGAAGAAAGAGATAGTCAAGCTTCTGGATGCAGGTATCATCTACCCAATCTCTGATAGCAAATGGGTAAGTCCTGTGCATATAGTTCCCAAAAAGACTGGGATCACCATTATTCCAAATGCTGAAGGAGAACTTGTTCCCATTAGAGTTCAGAATGGGTGGAGAGTATGTATGGACTATAGGAAGCTGAATGCAGCCACAAGGAAGGACCACTTCCCACTACCTTTCATTGATCAGATGCTGGAAAGGCTTGCAGGTAAGTCCCATTATTGTTGTCTTGATGGTTTTTCAGGTTTTTACCAAATTCCAGTAGCCCCAGAAGACCAAGAGAAGACCACCTTCACTTGTCCTTTTGGCACTTTTGCATTTAGAAGAATGTCATTTGGTCTATGCAATGCACCTGCCAACTTTCAACGATGCATGATGAGCATATTCTCTGACTATATGGGGAAAACCATTGAAGTGTTCATGGATGACTTCACAGTGCATGGTAACTCCTTTGAAGAATGCCTTGCCAACTTGGAAAAGATCCAACAGAGATGCCTTGAGTCTAATCTTGTACTTAATTATGAAAAATGTCATTTTATGGTTAATCAAGGTATGGTTTTAGGGCATGTAGTTTCAGCTAAAGAAATTGAAGTGGACAAGGCTAAGGTAGACACAATAAAAAATCTACCTTATCCTACAAATGTTAAAGAAATCCGTTCTTTCCTTGGTCATGCAGGATTCTACAGGAGATTCATAAAAGATTTCTCCAAAATCACACAGCCATTATGTAAATTGCTCCAACAAGATGTGACATTTAATTTTGATGCAGGTTGCAAAACAGCATTTGATCTGATAAAGGAATTACTTGTGACTGCCCCAATCATTCAGACACCTAATTGGAACTTGCCCTTTGAAATCATGTGTGATGCAAGCAACTATGCAGTGGGGGCAGTCTTGGGGCAACGTCTGGGAAACTCACCCCATATGATCCACTATGCATCTCGCACACTGGATGCTTGTAACAGCCCGGCCCTTTCACCGGCACTGTTACCATTCACGGCCCAGGGCTATCCCTCGCCTGGCCTCTTGCCACCTCGAGCTTTCCACTGGTGTCATGAACATTGGTACTCACTCTCACCAGACTATTCCCTTAAAGTGGGAGGTCAAGGGTTCGAGTAGTGGGGGAGGCGACCTAATTTCCAAAGGGAAATTTGGGCCAAATCCACTTGGGGAAGGATGCGATGCGAGAACCCAAGGGGACAAATCCTGCCAGGAACCCGTGAGGGTGAATAGGATGTTCACCCTCACGGGTTCCTGGCAGGATTTGTCCCCTTGGGTTCTCGCATCGCATCCTTCCCCAAGTGGATTTGGCCCAAATTTCCCTTTGGAAATTAGGTCGCCTCCCCCACTACTCAAACCCTTGACCTCCCACTTTAAGGGAATAGTCTGGTGAGAGTGAGTACCAATGGAACAATTGGTACTCACTCTCACCAGACTATTCCCTTAAAGTGGGAGGTCAAGGGTTCGAGTAGTGGGGGAGGCGACCTAATTTCCAAAGAGAAATTTGGGCCAAATCCACTTGGGGAAGGATGCGATGCGAGAACCCAAGGGGACAAATCCTGCCAGGAACCCGTGAGGGTGAATGGATGTTAAGAGCTGTTCACGACGCCAGTGGAAAGCCCGAGGTGGCAAGAGGCCAGGCGAGGGATAGCCCTGGGCCGTGAACGGTAACAGTGCCGGTGAAAGGGCCGGGCTGTTACATAAAAAGGCGCCTTTTTATTATCTTCACTAACTCTGGGTCCTCATGCTGTTTCTGAGCCACCTGCTCCAGAAACACAGGTGCCACTCTCATCTGGGCTACCAAAGCACCTGTACCAGATGGAACAATTGGTACTGACTCTCACCAAACTATTCCCTTAAAGTGGGAGGTCAAGGGTTCGAGTAGTGGGGGAGGCGACCTAATTTCCAAAGGGAAATTTGGGCCAAATCCACTTGGGGAAGGATGCGATGCGAGAACCCAAGGGGACAAATCCTGCCAGGAACCCGTGAAGGTGAATGGATGTTAAGAGCTGTTCACGACGCCAGTGGAAAGCCCGAGGTGGCAAGAGGCCAGGCGAGGGATAGCCCTGGGCCGTGAACGGTAACAGTGCCGGTGAAAGGGCCGGGCTGTTACAATGCTGCCCAAAGCAACTACTCAACAACAGAGAAGGAGCTCTTGGCTGTTGTATTTGCCTTAGAGAAGTTCAGACCATACCTCCTGGGGACTAAAGTCATCATCTATTCTGACCATGCAGCCTTGTGATATCTGATCAAGAAAAAGGAGGCCAAACCGAGACTCATTCGGTGGATTCTATTGTTACAAGAATTCGATATGGAAATAAGGGACAATAAAGGAAAGGAGAATCTAGTGGCTGATCATTTGAGCCAGCTTCCATCTAGCTCTGCGCCATGTCCAATCAAGGAGGACTTCCTAGACAAACATTTGTTCGTCACTTATTCAGCTTAAGTGGATCACACCATGCACACCACACCCCAGGGGAGTACTCAGTTTCCTTTGCTCTTTTATGTTTCTTATACATTGAGGACAATGCATGAATTAGGTGTGGGGGTGCATATCTCTGAATCTCTTCTTCTTCTTCTTCTTCTTCTTCTTCTTCTTTTCCTTTCAGTTCTGTGAATTTTTCCTTTCAGTTTTTGCGAAAATTTTTTCTTTCATAATTGCGATTTTTCTTTCTTTTTCCTTTCAATTTATGCGATTTTTTTCCTTTCAGTTTGTTTTCATTTATGCTTTCAATAACACACACAACCACAATCTTCTTCTTTTTTATTTGCTCTACTCAAATTGATAGACTATGTTGAATGAATTTTTCTTTCCATGACTCCATTGATGTGATGACTCTTTAAACTTATGTTGAATCAATTACAGCGAGTTATATTCATGTTTGAGAATTATCTTTTGAATTGAATCTTTAAGCTTGCCATGGTGAAAAATATAGTGATGACACTCATTAGAGGGAATGAATTAAAATTTGTGTGAATGAACTTAACATGACTTGTTTTAGCAATTGGTGTTGATTTGCCCAATGCATTGATTAAAGAAATTCAGCAAAGGCTTAGACTTCATGAGCACAAATTGAAAACTGTTCTAATGGTTGAAAGACTATGAACAGAGCTAGTAGCCACTTGGACAGGTGACCAACTGAGTAACTGGGGGTAGGTATCACAAATATGTACCTTCACATCAAAAGATTGGTGAATTTTTCAAGCAAAACTTAAGTACAAAAGGCTGAATATAGTACTTCAAGGTAAGAGCAAGTCACTCTGAAAGCTAGGAAAAAGTCTTAGCTGAACAGAACATGTGCATGTATAATCTCTCTCTTGAGTAAAACAAATCCTAGCCATGGTATGTGAGGGGAAACAAGGAAAGAATGTGAGTAATCTTCATGCATATATTCTTCACTGCAATGATTCAAAATAGGTATCTTGAGTAAGAGCTTAAGTGGAAATAAGGATCAAGTAGCAAAGAAAGCTTGTTTGACTATGTTTATTTATTTGAGGACAAGCAAAAGGCTAGGTGTGGGGGTATTTGATAGAGCATATTTTAGTCCATTTTATCATTATTTTATTGATGTTTATTTACATCTTTTCTGCCTAATTTTGTGGTTTTAATCATGTTTTGCAGATATTAGGTGTAAAGAGACAATCTGGAGAAAATGCTCTTAAAACTGCCAAAAAGTGTTAAATATGGAAAGTGCCAAAAAAGGAAAGTTTTCAAACAAGGAAAGTGCAGAAGCAAAAGCAAATAAGGAAAGCTCAGTCAAAAGATTATTTGAAATTCAAAATGCAAATCTTTCTTTCCTTGTTCAATGATATGCACACACTGCAGCAGTCATATCTTCCTATTTAGGCAGCAAGATTTCAAGAAGACGTACTTGCCTCTTCTGCATTCAGCATTCGAAATTCAAACGAAGGCTCCACCTAAAAAGGAAATACTAGACAGATATCTTTCCTCTGTAGAGCATCCATGCGCGCCTCACTTTCCCTCTAAAGAGCATCCGCGCGCGCCAGCTTCCTTCTGCAGTGCATGCCGCGTGTCTCTTTCCTTCTGAATAATTTGCAACGCGATTCTTTTCTTTTCAGACACAACTTGGGCAGCAAGTACCTCTAGGGCAGTAAGGTCAGCCTCTAATCCTATTTAAGAAGCTCTTGACCAACCGAATGACACTTCTTCGATCTTTAGAACATCTTCATGCCTCACTTTGCACAAAGCTGACGCTCCACCTCTCCTTCTTCGTCTACCTTTCTTATTTTCTTTTATTTTTGGTTTGGGTTCAGCCATGAGTGGCTGAAACCTTTTATTCTAGTTGAAGATTGGTTGAAACTAAAGTTGTTTAATGGATTGTGAGATCTGAACATAAACTGTTTATCTTTTGTTTGTTCAATATTCATACAATTTGATGCTTGAATCTATTATTACTTTGTTGTTTTGATCAAATTGGCCACTTGATTCTTGATTGCAAGGTAGTAAATTGTTAGTTTGAATAATTTTAAGTCCGTAATTACTTGAATTGTTCAAACATAAGAACACTTGGTGTAACAACTAAGAAATTGTATGATCTAGCAACATCTCATGCGTTTGAGTAGCTAGGATTGGATCTCTCTATTTCTTCATGCAATTAACGATTTTTTTGGTGCCTAAGGCCCAAGGACGTTCCTTGGCAATTTGTTAATTAGTAATTAATTAGAGGACGTTCCCTAATTGGTTTAATCATAAGGAGAGACATGGTGGTGAGAAGCGTTTTCCATCTCCATAACTAATCTATTGAATCAATCAAAAGAACATAAGTTTCAATGATTAATCCAAACAACTGAAGTGGATCCAACTCTTCAACTAGACCTTTCTCATATTTGATTTCCCTTTTATTTTCATTATTCGCTTATTTAATTGCTTTCAGTAGTTGCTTAATCAAATCAATCTCAAAACCCCCCATTTTACTTTTATTGCACTTTATTTTTATTCTGCTTTCAGTTACTTGCTTTCAGTTTCTCATTCGGTTAAGTCTCTTGGTCTTGTTGAGAAAAATAGATAAGTTTTCAATTCTCTGTGGATACGATCCTTTGCCACTATCTACAGTAGTAATATTGTTGATAATCGAAAAGGTTATTTTTGACCGACTTCGACAACCGCGAGTCAATCTCTAAGAGTTTGTATTGACTACAGGCAGTTGAACAAAGTCACTACCAAGAATAAGTATTCGTTTCCTAGGATTGATGATCTGTTTGACCAGCTAGCAGGAGCCATTTTTTTCCAAGATAGATTTGAGATCCAGGTATCATCAGTTAAGAGTCAGAGAAGAAGACGTGCCTAAGATTTCAGGACTAGATATGGGCATTATGAGTTCCTAGTGATGCCATTCGGGCTGACCAATGCCCCTGCAACATTCATGGATCTCATGAATAGAGTTTTTAGTCAGTTTCTGGATCACTTTGTTATTGTTTTCATTGACGATATCTTGATGTATTCCAGAAACGCAGACGAGCATGCCCACCATATGAGGAGAGTGTTGTAGACCTTGAGAGAACACGGTTTGTACGCCAAGTTCTCTAAATGTGAGTTCTGGTTGAGGAGTATCTCTTTCTTGGGGCATGTAGTGTCAGAAAAAGGAATCGAGGTGGACCCTAAGAAATTAGAAGTTGTGGCTAACTAGTCCAGACCCACTACAGTGACGTCAGCACCAGTGTGAGAAAAGTTTTGAAGAGCTAAAGAGAAGACTGACGTCAGCACCAGTGTTAGCTTTGCCTATAAGTAATGAGGATTTCACAGTGTTTTGTGATGCATCCCGAGTGGGACTAGGTTGTGTGTTGATGCAGAAGGAAAGGGTAATTGCTTATGCTTTTAGACAGTTGAAGAAGCATGAATTAAATTAACCCACGCATGATCTAGAGATGGTAGCTGTGATTTTTGCACTCAAGATATGGAGGCATTACCTGTATGGGGTAAAATGTGAGATCTTTACAGATCATAAGAGTTTGCAATACATCTTGAGTCAGGAAGAGTTAAACTTGAGGCAGAGGAGATGGTTAGAACTGCTCAACGTTTATGATTGTAAAATCCAAAATCATCTGGGTAAAGCAAATGTGGTGGCAGATGCCCTTAGCTATAAATCACTTGGCAATTTATCCCACATCTCAGTAGAGAGAAGACCGGTGGTGAAAGAATTTTACAGGCTTGTTAACGAAGGTTTGCAGCTAGAGTTGTTTGGTACAGGCGCATTAGTAGCACAGATGAAGGTGACACTCGTGTTTCTGGAGCAAGTGGCACATAAACAGCACGAGGACCCCGAGTTGGTGAAAATAGCGAGAGCTGTTCAGAAAGACAAGCATGGTGATTTTAAATTCGACAACAAAGGGATTCTTCGTAACGGGAATAGATTATGTGTATCAGATGACATAGGCTTGAATGGAGACATTATGAGAGAGGCTCATAATGCTAGGTACAATGCTCATCTTGGAGCCACTAAAATGTATCAAGATCTGAAGAAAGTATATTGGATGCCATCTATGAAGAGGGAAGTGGCTCAATTTGTATCCGTTTGTGAGGTATGTCAGAGGGTGAAGTTAGAACACCAGAAGCCCGCTGGGATGCTCAACCCACTATCGATTCCATAGTGGAAATGGGAATACGTGGTGATGGATTTTGTGGTGGGACTACCTGCAACATCCAACAGGCATGACTCTATATGGGTAATAGTGGATAGATTGACCAAATCTGCTCACTTTATTCCTGTCAGGAGCGGTTACTCTGTAGACAAATTGGCTCAACTCTACGTGGAAGAAATTATCAGGCTGCATGGGGCTCCTGTTTCTATAGTGTCAGATAGGGGACTCTAGTTTACCTCCAAGTTTTGGCGGAGTCTGCAAAATGCTATGGACACAAGATTGGACTTTAGCACTGCCTTCCATCCATAGACTGACGGACAGTTGGAGAGGACCATCCAAACTATAGAAGACATGTTAAGAATATGTGTGATAGACTTTGGTTGTTCTTGGAGGCAACATCTACCACTGGTAGAGTTTTCCTACAATAACAGTCACCATGCTAGCATTGGGATGGCTCCTTATAAAGCTTTATATGGGAGGAAATGCAGGTCACCTATCTACTGGGAAGAAGTTGGAGAAAGGGCTTTAGCAGGGCCAGAATTAGTAGATATCACCAGCAGGGTAGTGCCTATCATCAGAGAGAGAATCAGAACAGCCGTGAGTAGATAGAAGAGCTATGCATACATCCGCAAAAAGCATGTTATTTTTCAGGAGGGAGATATGGTGTTGCTTAAGGTGTCTCCTATGAAGGGGGTGATTCGTTTTGGAAAGAAAGGTAAACTAGCTCCAAGGTACATCGGACCCTTTGAAATCCTGCAAAGGATTGGGAATGTATCTTACAAGTTAGATTTACCTGCTTCTATGGAAAGGATCCATCCGGTTTTTCATGTTTCTATATTATGAAAATTCGTGTCAAATTCGGGCAAGGTTCTTAGTGAACCTGATGTGGAGATCCTAGGAGATCTCACCTATGTTGAGCAGCCAGTTTGGATCATAGGCACGCAGATTAGAAAGCTGAGAACAAGGAAATCGCGATGGTGAAAGTTCTTTGGAATCACCACAATATAGAATAGTACACCTGGGAGGCCCGAGAGTCGATGCTTCAGCAGTACCCCCATCTCTTTTAAAGTGCGTATTATGTGTTTTCTTGTGTTTTCTCGATGTATATGTCTTCCTTTTTGCTTTGTTGAACATTTGAGGATGAATGTTTTTAAGGGCGGAAGAATGTAATACCCAGCTAAATTCCGGCATCGAAATTCCCCACTTTCCGATGAAAATTCCCTCGAAACTCGAAGCTGAAATTTTTAGAAGGGTAAAATAGGGTCTTCAAAATATGTAAATTTGAAAATTTGAGGTTTGGCAAGAAGGTTTGGCCGCCGAAGATGGCTTCTCCAACCATCTATAAAGGGCCTTCAGCCCAAAAATCAAGAGAAACTCTTCTCCATTTTCGGGCAGAGGTAATTTCATGCGCTTCTTTGGTTTTTCTTGCCGTTTTACTTCAATTTATGGAGAATTCATAAGTTTTTAACTATGGTTTTGAAGATCCTAGTTGAATTTCATGTTTTAAACCTTGGAGACCTCCGAAGATCGATTTCCCTCTTTCCCCAAGTTTGGGTTGCTATCACCATAGTTGTCTCCAAGAGGTAAGCCTAAACTCCTGCTTTTCTTTTGTTTTTGAAAGGTTTTCAGCTTGTGTTTTGAGGGTTTAATGGTTTTGGTTGCATGTTTGTCCTTGTTGTTCGTTGTAGGGTTTAAGTTAAATGTACTTAATGCATGCTTCCTCTTGTGTTTATCTTGTTGCATGTTGGGTTAGAGGCAGTCCTTGAGGTCTCTTAGGTATGTTAAATAGGTTTGGTTGCTGTGAGGTCCTTGCATGTGAGTTTTGTGGTATTTTAGGAGGTTGAATGCTAGGACAGAATCGGGTTGTGCCTAAACTGGAGAACCCAGGTTCGGCCGCCAAAGCAAGGTTCGACCGCCGAACCTGCAGGTAGAGGCAACCTTTTGGCCGCCTAAACTACCCCCGAAAGTATTGACTTTTGAATCTGTGAAGGGTTTTAAGCCGCCGAACCTGCCCCCGAAAGTTATTGACTTTCAGATCTGTAAAGGGTTTAGGCCGCCGAACCTGCCCCTGAAAGTTATCGATTTTCGGATCTGTAAGGGACCTTCAGCCGCCAAAAGTCCCCTACCTAGCCTTTTTCTGCTTATTTTCTATGCATGTTCTGGTATGTTTTTAGGGGTTCTTAGGGAGTTGTTTAGAGTCTTGTAAAAGTTATGTTTGGTCCCTCATTTGAGTCCATCTGTGTAAGATCGGACTTGGGAGACCGTAGAGGCTTGCAGTGAGATAACTGCGTCAGTTTTAGGCGAGCCTCAGCCAGAGGTGAGTAGAACTAAACTAATCTATTATTTTAAAGTAATCAAGCCTTTTAAGCATGTTCATGCATCACGAATGCTATGTATATGTATTAGGTTGTTTGCAGTAGAATTCACAAATATGATGCATGGCATAATTTACTATTGTTGTGGATGGATGTTGGATGACCCACTAGCCCTCGAGTATGATATGTTATGATGTATACGGAAGTCCAAGTCGAGGCCCATTCTATGCCCCTGGCAATATGTAAGAGAAAGTCTAGGTCGAGACCCATTCTACGCCCCTGGCACTATGGATTTATTATGTTATGTTATGTTTAAGAGGAAGTCTTGAGGAGCACCCGTCGTGGGCCGGGCACTATTGGAAATTGTAGAGGGTTACTGGTGACAAATCCATCTTGATGTGAATTGTTTATGTTGTGATGCATTTCATTCGATCATATATTTATTGAACTATTTTTATGTTCTGCTCACTAGGCTCTTGTTGCTTATCCCTTTTTCCTAACCCCAAGTTTGCAAGATCGGAGTTAACTCGGGGAGATCGGCTGAGTTGCTGGTATAGCTTTTGTAATAGTATAAATATGAACATGTATTGCTTTATGGTTTTAGAATTGTGTTTTGCCCTATTTTTCGTCCTTGTAATCCCTGTTTACATGATTCTTATGTAAAATTTTTAAGTATGAGTTTATGTTTGAACTGAGCTTGAGGCATGTTTTGTTGACCATGTTGGAGCATTTGATGAGGGCTCTAGTATGGGTTTTACGATTTCAGTTTTGATACATGCACAGGTCGAGCCTTAGTTCATGAAATGTTTAAGTTTTGTTAGCGTATGATCATGTATGGAATTTTATCAGGTGTAGCAGGATGTACAATAGGCTTGTTACGGGTTCCGACAACCTTAAGTCAATTTGAACCCTAGCGCCGGTAGCGGTACGGTTCCCGAGTCGTTATAGTACTACATCACTTTCTTCTTTCAAATCTCCATTTAAAAATATTATTTTAACATCTATCTGGTGAATAAAAAGATATGTATTGAAGTTAAAGTAATTAATACTCTAATAGAAAAAATTATAGCCATAAGAGCAGAAGTGTCAAAATAATCAATATCTTATTTCTAAGTAAAATCTTTTGCTACTAATCTTGGATTATATTTCCTTTTTAAAATCCATTTGAAACCAATTGGTTTAACTCCTGAAGGTAAGTCTGTTGAAACTCAAGTATCATTTTCTGTAATAGAATCAATTTTAATTTTAATTACTTTTTTCTAAAAAGGAGTTTCAGAAGAAGTAATAGCATCAAAAAAGTTTATATGGTCATTTTCAACAAAATAAGTGTAAAAGTTATTTTCAAAAAAAAAGTCTCTTTTCTTTGTATTTTATTTCTTCTTAAATCTTCATTGTTATTTTCAAGTCATTTTCATAGTGTGCATGAGAATTTTATTTAAATTTTAAATGGTAAATATGTTCAAAAAATTATATTTTTTTTCTCAATTATAGTATCAAAATCAAACACTTCACTTTTTAGAACAAAAAATCTATATGCAGAACTATATTTAGAATAACACGTTGATCAGTCCAAATTTAGACCATTTTATCATGATGTTGTTGATGTTAATTTACACTTTTTCTGCCTAATTTTGTGGTTTTGATCTTTTTTTGTAGAAAATGTTGTAAAGAGGTAATTTGGAGAAAATGCCCTTAAAACTGCCTAAAATGGAATAAAGGAGAACAAGCATGCCAAGTTGCGACAAAGAGGAGATAAACAAGGAAAGCAATTTGAAATTCAAATTCCAAATCTCCAAGAGCACTCAAAATTCAAGATTCAGCTTATTAAAGAAAGTGCTAAATAAGGAAAGTGGCAAATAAGGAAAGTGGCAAATAAGGAAAGTGCAGTCAGCAGAGCAGTTTGAAATTCAAATCTTCAAGAATCCTTTTCCTTATTGAAGAAGCCAAATCTCTAGAAGATACATATTCAAATTTGAAATTCAAATTCAGCTTGTCAATGAAGCCAAAGAAGACATACTTGCTCCCCAAGTTTTGCACATTCAAAATTCAAAATTCAAAAGAAAGGCTCCACCTCATTAATGTGCACATGGGCGGCAAGGGCAGCACTTGGGCAGCAAAGAGACCAACTTGGGCAGCAAGTAAGAAGCTAGGGCAACACATAAGGCTATATAAACACCTCTTCAAGCGCCGGCCACATCCTCTCTTCATCTCCAACATTCGACCGCCCAACTCTCTCCATCTTCCACCGCCGCACCTCCTTCTTCCTTCTTCTTTTCTTTATTTTCTTATTTTGTTTCAGCCATGAGTGGCTAAAATCTTTTATTCTAGTTGAAAATTGGTTGAAACTTTAGTTGTTTTATGGATTGGGAGATCTGAACATACATTGTTTAACTTTTATTTATTCAGTATTTATGCAATTTCATGCTTGATTCCATTATTGCTTTGTTATTTTGATCAATGAGGCCAATTGATTCTTGATTGCAAAGTGATATATTGTTAGTTTGAATAGTTTTAAGTCCGTAATTGCTTGGATTGTTCAAACACAAGAACACTTGATATAAAAACTAAGGAAGTTGCATGATCTAGCAATATCTCCATGCATTTGGGTAGCTAGAATTAGATCTCTCTATTTCTTAATGCAATTGACAGTTGTTAGATGCCTAAGGCCCAAGGACGTCCCTTGGCAACTTGTTGGTTAGTGATTAGTTAGAGAACATTCCTTAATTAATTTATGCTTAAGGAGAGACATGGTGGTGAGAAGCCGCTTCCATCTCCATAACTAATTTATTGAATCAAACAAAGGAACCTAAGGATCAACGATCAATCCCAACAACTGAAGTGGATCCAATTCTTCAACCAAACCTTTCTCATATTTGATTTAGTTTACTTTTATTATTTGCTTTATTTTATTGCTTTCATCATTAGCATAATTGAATCAATCTCAAAACCCCCCTTTTTACTTTACTTGCAGTCTATTTTTATTTTGTTTTTAGTTTGTTCTCTTGGTCTTGATAAGAAAGATAGGTAAGTATCAACTCCCTGTGGATTCGATCCTTTCACCACTATATGTAGTTAAAATATTGTTGATAACTGAAAATGTTATTTTTGGCCGGTTTCGACAATCGCACAGTCACATGTAAATATGTAATTAGAGATTTTTGAACTTATTTTTCTTTCCTTAGAGTCAGGAAGCATTATTTTAGCAAGATACCCTCATACTTTTGAATATTTTAAGTTAGGTGTATAACTTTTCAAAATTCATAATATATTTTATTAGTTCTCTTATAAAGTATCCTATTTTGTATATAATAAGCAGATAATAAGGCTTCTACTCAAAGGTTATTAAGTGCCGAAGAACTCAACAATAAAGTATTTATCATTTTTTAAGGTTATATTTTCCTTTCTGCTACTATATTAGATTCAGGTAAATAAAGACTAATTTCATGAATTATTCTTTCTTTTTTACAAAAGTCATTAAATAAGATATATTCACCAACTCTGATCTAGTCCTTTTATATTTTTCTATTTAATTGATTTTCTACTTTTTCTTTATATATCTAAAACATATCAAAGGCTCCATCCTTATTTCTAAGTAATATAGTTTAGTATATTTAGAATAATCATCAATAAAACTTGCATAATATTTTTTTACTACCTCTAGTCGTAGTTTATGTTAGATCTCCCAAGTCTATATATATTAAACTAAATAATTCAGTTTTTCTTTGTATAGTTAGGCATGTTTTCTTAGTTAATTCATACTCTACATAAATTTCACATTCATTTAAATATGTATCACTAATACTATATATTATAGCAAGATATTGCATTTTTTTAATATGAGAAATATTAATATATATCCTAATCTAGTATGCTATAAATTAATATAGTCAATCAAGTAAGCAGAAAAAGATGCATATTTATTTATTATTTCAGAAACATTGAAAATAAATAGTCCCTTATTACAATATCATTTACCTATAAAATTACTATTTTTAGTCAATACAATTTTGTCTGACTCAAAACAATAATTTAATCTCAGCCTTTTCTAATAGAGCTACCAAAAATAATTTTGCTCCCATATTAGATACACGAAGAACATCATTAAGAGCTAAGGTCTTGCCAGATGTAAGTTTAAGAAAAACCTTTCCTTTACCAAGAGCACTTGCAATCTTATAATTACCAAGATACACACACACACAAGTAGATATAGAACTCAAAATTTAATAAACCCACCTCCTATGGCACCCCACACTTAGAAAAGCTGAAACACCAATGATCGAAGGATTTATATGAGAATCCGACAAACGCCACAACAAATAGTTGATAAGTTAGCCAAGATTCTTGGTGCAATTGATGAAAGCAAATCCTCACTCTCACTCAAAGCAATACACGCCAAAGGCATGAAAAGAATTCTGAAAATTTAGATTCAAAGCTGCCTCTTACAAGTGTTTCTTATCCTTATATAGTAAGGAGAGAAAATAAAACCCTAAGATACTCTTTTTCGGGCTAGCCGAACCACACACAAGACCCAAGCCCAATCATACACTAAAATAACACATCCAACACATAAGTATTAAAACATAAGTCCAAAACATAGCCCAACACTCTAAAACTTGATAAAATATGGCAGAATACAAGCCCAAACAAATAGCAAGTCCATCATAACAAAGCTGAATCTTCACAAAAGCCTTTCTTGATCTTCACTTTAGGCTTCCCTTTATGTAGTTTTAGCTCGTAGGTTTGATTAGGCTCCCTAAGCTTATGATTGTAAGTGTTGCACCAAATCTGCCCTATATGAGTTGAAGCACGCCCAAAATATATATGGATCATATGAATATGATTTTGAACTCCTTTTAGATCCATTTGAATGACATAAGTTTGCTCCATACCATTGTTAGAAATTTGCCCTATTAGATCTGTATCATTTCCTCCTTTTTTAAAAAAGATTCGTCCTTGAATCTTGCTGATATTTATGTCAAGAAGGGAAGCTTTAGGAACCCATGCATCTTCAAAGACCTCATCTTGAATAGATGGAAATAGCATAAAACTTTCGTCATGGATGTTTTCATCAACAACTTGCACATTAAGAACAAATAAACTAGGCATAAAAATATTAGTCATAGAAAGATCATGTGGATGTGACCCATTCTCCTCTACAACTTCCAAAATAGTCTCATTTGCCTCCTCCACCTCATCAATCACGTGCTCCCTATGTCCACCATTATTCACAACCTCTTCTATAAGCTCATTGATGGAATTTTCAACAACAACTACATTAGATTCATGTATTACAACTTCCTCTTCAATTTCAATCTCTATGGAAGTTGAGATTGAAACTCTAGCCTCTTCTTTCTCCTTTTCTTTCTCCATCTTCCCTCCTTGAACTAGTCTTGATTCTTTTTCAGCCCCTTTACCCTCAGACTCACTCTTTTCTCTCATTTTTTCTGCAGAACTCAAGCTCTAACTCCCCTTTGTCCTTCATGAGTGAAGGAGTACTTGTTATTGAACCCATCATGTTGCACCTTTCTATCATATTGCCACGGCCTACCCAACAACATATGGCTTGCTTGCATAGGTACCACATCACACAAGATCTCATCCTTGTACCTACCAATAGAAAATGGTATAACCACCTGGCGTGTAACCCTAACCTCACCATAATCGTTCAACCATTGCAATCTATATGGCTTAGGGTGTTTAATAGAAGCCAAGCTCAATTTCTCCACCACATACACACTATCCATATTTGTGCAACTACCTCCATCAATAATGAGAGTACATACTTTTCCATTAACCAAACATCTAGTGTGAAATATGTTTTTCCGTTGTTCTGGGCTTTCTTCCTTAACCTGCATATTTAGAGCACGCCTAGTAACAAGCATCTCACAGTGTTCAGCAAGCAACACATTATCAACAAATACACCCGAATCATCACAGTCATTGCAATTATGAGTTCTTTGAGGTATTCTTGTAGAAGTGGAAGCTTGTGAGACATTCAAACTCTCCATAGTTTCAGTCAACCTCTCAAGAGTCCTATAAAACCTTCTAAACTCACCACTAACTGAGTTTTTGAAGAGCTTATAATCACTAGCCATGTCCCATTCACTTTCATCATCACTATCCACCACATTTTTATATTTACTCATCCTACCTTAAATCAATAAAGAACAAAGAGAACTAGCAAATATGGTGTCAGAAATAAAAGCACTCAAGTGTTTGCACTCTTACCACTCTTTTGCTGATTCTTTAATTGTACTTTAGAAACTAAGGTCAACCAACCAACCACAAGGTGCGTTTAATGAAACAAAGAAGAAAACCTCAAGAAAGAAGGAAGCATGCAAAAAACTAGAAAGAAGATACTGACGATTTGAAAAGTAACACACGAACTAGGTTTTGTGCTACTTGAAAAATATCACCTAGAGTATAGACACAAGCAAACAATACTCCAGCAATGTTAAGGAAGGAAAAGCAAGCTTAAACCAAAAAAGGAAACTTAGAATTCAAATAAAAACGAACCTGGACAAAATTTTGAATTTAATTCACTTTAAAACAAATTAAATATGGATCTATTTAAACCTACCCAAAAAGGCAAGTATCAAAACCCCAAAAATAGAATCAGAAAAAAGAAAAAAAAAATTCAATAGGCATATTTCTTTTGTCTCCTAATCTGGATTCAACCCAATTCAAAATTCAAAATTCAAAATTGATTCCCATAAATTACAGCAATCAATTGAGATAGGTAAGGCAATATGGATGAAATAGGAATTATATCACAATTTCGACCAGATCAAGATAAATAAAGCAAAGGCGATTTTTTTTTTACGGATTTCGAATTTTCTTCCAAAAGAGATTATGCAATGATTAATAATCAAGAAGGTGCAGCCATAGATAAAAAAGCTTTCACCAAAAACAACAAGAAAGAAAAGGAAAACTCAATTGACGTGGAACTCTATGGCACAAGCCTCAAACCCACACGTACAAGTAGATATGCAACCCAAAGATTTAATAAACCTACCTCCTATGGCACCCCACACTTAGAGAAGCTAAAACACCAATGATCGAAGGATTTATATGAGAATCTGATAAATACCACAACAAATAGTTGATAAGTTAGTCAAGATTCTTGGTGCAATTGATGAAAGCAAATCCTCACTCTCACTCAAAGCAATAGATGCCAAAGACATGAAAAGAATTCTGAAAATTTAGATTCAAAGCTGCATCTTACAAGTGTTTCTTATCCTTATATAGTAAGGAGAGAAAATAAAACCCTAAGACACTCTTTTTCGGGCTGGTCGAACCACACACAAGACCCAAGCCCAATCACACACTAAAATAACACATCAAACACATAAGTATTAAAACATAAGACCAAAACATAGCCCAACACTCTAAAACTTAAAAGATAAAATATGGCCAGAATACAAGTCCAAACAAAACTAAAATAAAATAATTGTTTAAATAATAAACTATAGCAAGTCCATCATAATAAAGTTGAACTTCACAATTAGGCTTCTCTTTGTGTAGTTTTAGCCCGTAGGTTTGATTAGGCTCCCTAAGCCTATGATTGCAAGTATTGCACCAAATATGCCCTATATGAGTTGAAGCACACCCAAAATATATATGAATTATATGAATATGATTTTGAACTCCTTTTAGATCCATTTGAATGACATAAGTTTGCTCCATACCATTGTTAGAAATTTGCCGTATTGGATCCGTATCACATACTTAAATATTAAACTATTTATATTTTGCCCATAACACCCCTATACAAAATTTATGACCTATTAAACACCTATATTATTTAAAATCATTACACTTAAATACAAAATTGCTGAGTCAGCACCATGTGCTCTTTCACGCGACTAGAAGAGAGTAAGTTGATTTTAAAATGATGATGTGGCGTATGCAATGGCTATTTTATGCTTTACATAAAAATATTGTCTTCTCTCCCATTTGAAGATCTTCAATCTCCAAAATATTTACTCTTCCTTTTCTTCTTTATTTGCGTTAATTCAAGCTCCTTTAACCTGTATCTTTTTTCTTTTTGGTTGAATAAAATCAATGGTTAGTTTTTAGCCTCTCTTAATTTTAAGGAGTGGGAAGAGGTAATAACTACAATAGCATCTAAAGTGGTAATCACGGTGACAGGGACAACAACTAGCCTAGCAACCCTACCATTGATAATCAATGGGTTCTTGAAGGAGACAAGTAGTGGGAGTAGGAGTGAGCTTGCATTAATAGTTTCGAGGAATAACAAGGATTTGTATTGGAGATTGTAAAGGAAGTTGATGAATGTTTTCTTAAGGCTAGCTTCTATGCTGGTAGTCAACTTTCTTTGCTTATAGAAGTTTTAAATCCTAATTTTTCCATTCAAATTAAGGGACGTGAATGATTTTTTTGGATTTCTATTCTGCATTTGTTTTATTAGCTAGCCTCTACTTAACTAATTTACTTCTATTTGATTGCAGAGAAAATTAAGGAAAATATTTGTCTTAATCTTTCTTTCTTTTTTCTTTTTTCTTTTTTCTTTTTCCTTTTTAAAATTTATCTCCTTTGTTAATTTTCCATTTCATGTAAAATTGATGATTGTGGCTGCAATTTAACAAATCCATCGTCATGGACATGGAGTTCAAGTCAAAAGATGAATGGGTTTGGGAAGATGGGGGAGGAAATGGATGGAAGCACTAAAGGAATTAGTCATTGTTCCACTGTAAAGAGATTATATGCCTAGGAGAATGAATTATTATAGGAGGTCCATGTTAGATCTTTAGTTTTTCTAGGAGATTGACCTTAATTAACCCATAATTAGACTTTTTAATGGTTCAAAAAGAGTTAAGAATTGGGATGGCCTATCTCTATCTATCTATCTTGGAGATGGTGATTTTTTTTTCTTTTCTATTATTTATTTAATTATTTTATGAGAGAATGCTGACAGTATAAGGATTAAGCATAAGAAGAATGTGGCATTATTGAGAAAGCTAGAGGTGAAGAAGGCTGATATATAAAGAGCGAGAAGATAAAGAAAGAAGTAGAAACATTAGAGTCACAAATTATGGTGGCTACCCAGGCAAACCATTATGCAGTAGCCATTCCCTAGGAGTAATACTACATCATTTTACTTTTTTGAACATTTGGCATATTACATGTACACGTCAACTTGCGTGTGATATATTCACCTTGGACTGGGAAATTTTATGTTTAAGTGTAATAATTTTAAATAGTTTAAGTGTTTGATAGGTCACAAATTTAGTATAGGGGTGTTATGGATAAAATGTAAATAGTTTAGGTGTCTAAGTATGTATTTGGCCTATTTTTCTCCTTTTCCCATAGTAGTGTAGAAGGTAAATGCATTTCTATTTGTTTAGATATACCTAATAGCACTAGAGTCGCTACCCATTCTTATAAATTAGTCACAAAACAATTTGAGAAATGACTGTAGCAATAATATCATCTCTTTCAATCAAATTTACTTTTGGTTTAGGAGAATTGTCATTTCTCACTCTTTTCCTGCACTCGTTGCATAATGACCCGACTTATCACATATATAATAGTTTTCTTTCTTTTAAAAATGGAATTATTAATTTTAGGTGTGTAATCAAGTTTCTTATTATCATTTTTTTTATGTAGTTTATGCTTCTTCTTTTTTACCAAACTTGCTCTCATAGTCAACTCATTTCCTCTTGCAGCTTTGAGTTCTCTCCTATTTGCATCTTCAATACTGATGTGAGAGATAAGATATGAAAGCGTCAATTATTTATGCTTGTGCTTCAATTGTACCTTATCGTTGCTTCAAGAATTTGATAATTTTTCCATCAGCAATCCAACAATAAATTTATCTTGTAGGATGATATTTTCAACTATGAGATCCTCTAAAAGTTCATAATACTTATTAATTTGCATTTTGATGTCTTTTTTGTCAGTCATTTCTCATTTATAAAAAGTACCAATAGTCGTCGCTCTCCACGCAATCTTCGGTCGTCGCTCTCCAGTCCATCGGCTCTCCGCGCCGTCAGCAACTTGGTTATCCTCAATCCTCTGTCTTCCTCAGTCCTCAGTCTTTCTCAGTTCTCAGTCCTCGCCTCCTCGGTCCTCATCAGCAACTGTAAAAGGTAAGTAAATTTTTTTACACTATTGAGAAAAGTGTTAGTTGTGTAACTTTCTTGTTTGATGTATCTTGTTAAATGTCGCTCTCCAGTCCATCAAAAATTGCCCATGGAAAGTAAATGAACTGTGAACTTGGCTCATTCACTGATCGATGATCAATAGCTTTCTTATTTATTTTTTACAGTACTTGGATGGAGAGCCGACCGAATGCTTTCTGCAGTCCATCAGAAAAGTTTAAAAATAGGTTCAACCGATCAAACTGACTGAACCGAACCGAACCAAATCGGTTCGGTTTGATTCGGTTATTCCTCTTATTCGGTTCGGTTCGATTTGTGTAAAATTCTACTATTCGGTTTTCGGTTTTTTCGGTTCGGTTCGGTTTTGAACCGAACCAACCGAATGCTCACCCCTACCTGAGAAGATCTCGATTTTAGAGATATCAGAAAAAAGTTTAGCGTATAGAATAATGAGCTGAAGAGAGCCTCCATTTGCAGCAGTAGCAGTAGGCAAGATAGTAGCAGCAAGAAAAGTAGCGACAACGGTATTGTTTGGTATAGCAAAATGAGAGGTAGTGGCAGTAGCACTAGAGGTATTGAGACAATATCATTTGCAATAGGCACAATTGGTTCCACAATATAATCCTTAATATTGTTGGAAAATATTATTTAAATTAAAGGAAACCTAAATCGAATGATTTGGTAACTCCCGGGATTAAACAAATTCATTTGGAAGCAAAAAATTTCAGGAGAGAATAATAAGATAAGAATATTATCTAATCCAACAGAGAAACAGTAAAGAAGTAGAAAAGAGAAGACATATTAAAAATGAGTAAAAATAATTGCCAAGCAACTTATTTATAGATGAAAAAACATGGCTGTTAGAGGCTATTAGCAGAATCAGAAAGATTAATTAAATCTGTAACAACAAAATATTTTATCTGCAACAGCTGAAAATCTCACATTATCATATAAGTAGTTTTTGCATATATTAGGAAATTAGCATCTGATTTAAACAATTTTGAATCGGTCAAAATATGGTTGTTTGTATGTAAGTTTTGAAATTTAAATAATTAAAAAATAAAAATTTAGCTGCTCTATGTATTCACTTGATTTGAACTGAAATTGATTTTTCGATTCAATCCTCTGTGCATGAGGCCTGCTCTTCTCACTTGCTCACTTGATCCTTGCAAGTCCAATAGCTAGAACCCATTTATAAACTAAGGAGAAACTCTTGTTCCTAAACAATGTGAGATTTGAAATTTTTAAAATACAGGACAATTTTTAATACAGATTGAGTTGGGTTTATATATTTCTCATTATTATCTGAACTTATTTATATAAATAATATATATATATTACAATAATATTTATAAATATTTTCATTTAAAATTACAATTTATTTTTTTTGAAATATTAATTTTTTAAAATGAAAATTATTAAAAAAACATATTTTATATAAATTATTAATTAATTGAGTAACAATAATTGCTAATTGAGTTTGGAATGAATTTGAGTATTAATAATATAGTCAAGTTTTGAAATAATGATTTTTGCGGGTACCCTATTCATTTAGATCTTTCTGTCAGATAATTTGATGCGGTAATTGGAGAAAAATATGAAAAATTTAGATTTAGCCTAAGATGAAAATGTTTTTTGTGGAGAGTGATACAAGTCATTCTTCCGTCAAAGGAAAATTTGAGAGATAGGGATATTTATTTAAATGATAGTTGCAATTGTTGTGGTGAAAGAGAGTGAAATGTTTGCATAATTCTCTTTTTCATTTGCAAAAGAGTGTTGGGATACCTTTGGCATGATTTTGGGTAATTCCAACTGTGGCTCTTTTTCTGATCTTTCATTTCCTTTGTCATGTTGATTTTGATTCTACGGAAAGAATTATAGTGGTTTTGTGGAGTATTTGGAATTAACAAAATTTCAAGATTTGGTAAGGGAAGTCTTTGATAGCATCAAAGGTGTGTCTTCCTTACTCGTAATGGCTGAAACTTTTGTATTACGAGAAATTCTTCTTTAGCTATGATAAGAGAATTCCTGTGTGTTAATATTGAAATAGATGCTAAAATAGTAGTGGATGTTATTTCTTGTGGTCAAAATGACTAGTCGGTCAGCTTAACAAAGATTGCCAGAATCTCCTTTTATAATTCTCTGATTAGACTTAGAGATAAACTAATATTAGTGCTCATGTCTTACTAGATTAGGTTTATTATATGCTAGTCCCACTAGAATTTTTAACTTATCATTTTGGATTCTAATTTGAATTTATATAAGGTGGCTTGCTGGCCTGAGTTAACATTAGGTGAGCATTCGGTCGGTTCGGTTCAAAATCGAATCGAACCGAATAAATCAAAAATCAAAATTTTAATATTTATGAAAAACGAACCGAACCGATTTTGGTCATAAACCGAATCGAACTGAATCGGTCTGATTCGGTTTGATTCAGTTCGGTTTGATCAATTTCAATTTTTAATAATTTTTTTATTTTTTACACTTTATTTTAATATTTTAAAATTTAATTAATATATTTTAATCTTAATATAATTTAATTTCTCTATATTATTGAAAATAACATATTATTATCACTAATCGGTTCGATTCGATTTTTTTGATTTTTTTTATCAAAACTGAACCGAACCGAAATTTTTAAAATTAAAAACCAAACTGAACTGAACTGAATAAAAAGCCGAATCGAATTTTGAAATTAATTTAGTTCGATCGATTTTTTTAATTTGAACCGAATACTGCTCACCTAGTTAACATTAACTTAAATTGTTAAATTTTTACTAGAAAATTTTAATAAAAATTATTATTAAAAGAAAGTTTTGCACTTTTTTCTTTCATATAAACAATAAAGAATAGGATTTCTATGTAATGGCTGAGATTAAGACACTAAAAGCAACGAAATTTATATATACATAAATAAATACATTATAATTTTTCAGATAAATTATAAGTTATAATTAAATAATAAAATGTAAAGGTCAGTTAGATATTTTTGGCCTTAGAATAAGTTCATAAAAATAGGATGAATTATATAAATTTCCAGCTTTTTATGGTCTACATTATTTTTAATATTTTCAACTGAAAATTCTAATGCATGTTAGGTATTACAGTTAAATAATAAGAATAAATGAAAATATACCAATTACTCCTTCTATTTTTCCGATCGTTTTTTTTTTTAAAGTGACATTTCATAATTCTACCACTTCATTAAATATTTCATTCAAGTGGAGTATTTCTAAAATATTAATTAAAGTTATTATATTTATATAGTTATTTTAAAAAAATTACTATTTAGTCTCTATGGTATAGAGAATTTTGCTATATAGTTCTTGGATTTTTAAAAACACATTAAAACATTCCTCACGTTTTAATAATTCAACTAGTTAGTCACTGCCGTTAAGTTTTATGTCTGATGCCGTTAGTTTTGATGAGATTGGAGAAGAGAGAAAATTTATATTCCGAAAATAACATTCTTAGAATGTTTAAAAGGCCTAAACCAAATTAAAATCCCTAATTTGTTACATCTCCCTTCTCCCGTCATTATTTTATATGATAGCCAAGAAAATATATAGTTCTTCATCTCCTATATCATGAGTTTAGGAAAAAGGCAGGAATTTCTTCTTCTTTCTTTAAATCTTGTTTACTTTCTATTATTTGGAGCGAAAATGTCACGTGATTCTAGTGGAAATATAGGTGGGTAGGATGTTAGGTTGTTAAATGTGAGTTTTAGGCGTGGAAAAAGAGCTCGGATTAGAATCTTAGAATCAATTGATAATCCAAATAGGCCATATTATTACTGTCGTGACAATGTGGATGGGAGTTGACATGGTTGGTGCATTCCAATTTCCTCTCCAAGTTCAACAACACAAAACCATAGCTTGGTAATGAAAAACAACAATATTGCATCACATGGTATTCGATGAAATTAGAGAAGGGATATTGAAAATAAAAGAGTAGAAGTTGATGCATCTGAAATTGGAAAGAGCTTAAGCATTATTAGGGCATTTGAAAATTCTTATAACCATTTTGATTGTATCTTTAGTTTTTTTTTGGGTATAAGCAAGTAAAATATAAAGGAAATATATTGAAACTGTAATTTAGAATGTGAAAAATAGAACTTTGATCATCTGTTTTATGTATTTCTATATGTTGATTTGTTTGTTTTTTTTTTCTTTTTTTTACTTTTAAGATAATTTTACGTTTTTCATTTTCCAATTGCAAGAAGGAAATAGTTTTCCGGAGATGAATATAGGGCCTATTCAGTTTAATATTTGTCTAATATAAGGATGAAACAGTTTAATGAGATTAAACAATAAGGATAAATACTTGCTTATATATATATGGGATTTAGAAATCAAACTTTTATTTACACTATTTTATACATTTCTCTATTTTATATTAGTATCATATGGTCTGAAAGATAATTTAGTAGCTCAATTTCAAATTGTAAGGATCATCAAGTTCTTAGTTTGTTTAATGTCGGTGGACTGGAGAAATACTAAAGAGAGAGATGAGAAGAAGGGAAAGAGAGACACTGTGCGATGAGGTAGGGTGGGGAGTGGCGTGCTTAAAGAGAGGAAGAAAGAGGGAAATTAGGGTTTCAGAGTTTTTTAGTTCTTTAGGGTGTAAGTTATTAAGAGTATTTTCGTCTTTTCATTTATTTTTAACGATTTCTAGTAGCAGAAGTATTAACTAGTTGAATTATTAAAATATGAGGAATGTTTTAATATATTTTTAAAAATTTAAGAATTAAGTATTGAGTTTTCTATACTACAATAATGAAATAATAATTTTTTTTTATTTTAATTAAAGGAGAATATATTTTTTTTTAATTTGTATTTTGTTAAAATTTAATATATTTATTGCTCTCATATAAAAAATTTAATTGACATTAAAAAACAGGGAGTAATATTATTATTATTAAAAAATTCACACCCTTTTTCTAATCAAATACATAATGTGATTAAATGTCTTAGATAAGACATTTCCTTTAGTATAATTAACTTTTGCAGTAATTTAAATTGGATATCTCATAATTCTTGAGACGGCTCTGATATCAATAATTAAGGCAATTTAGTTTATGGAACCCTAGGCATTGTCTTCAAGAAACTAGAAGAATACCACTTCACAATCAAATCCCTTGCTTATTTGCTCTAATTTAATGGTAATCTATCCTTAAACAAACAGATTCCCAAGTAGAGTCATTCAAGAAGATGACTCAAAGTTTTAGGGGTTTTTAGCTGCTGCGATTGCAGAAACAATGGGACTTCTAATCACATGATTTCCATCAACCTCATTCCACATCAAGAACCCATAATTCCCAAAATAATCACTCTCTGGATCAACTTCCAAATTGACTTCCACAGTCAGATTAAACTCCGCTTTGCTATATTTTCCCGGAAAGTTGACCGTTGATGGCTGCACAACAACTTTCATACCCGGAGGAGCTTCCACCTCCGCTCTATAAACAGAGGCTTTATCTGCCACATTCAGCAACACCCTCTTGAATGTAGAAGTTGTAGTATTAGTCTTGTTCAAGATGACAATGAAAGAAGGATAATTAAGATCCAAACTCGCGTAATCGCAGCTAAAATTCGACGTTCCTGTGATGATTAGAATCTGCTGGTTCGTGTAGTTCACTGCACAGAGGTAGTTAATGTAATCCTCCACCTCAATATCATACACTAGTCCAGGGTCCATGGCCTTGTTAGGATTCAAGTGTCCTGCTCCAAAATCAAGAGGGGTACCAGCAACTGCAGTGGTCATGTCAATGATTCTACCATTTGCATTGTCTGTAACATCTGCTGTTGTCATCATAGCTGATCGGATGGCGGCTGAGCTCCAGTCGCGGTGGGTGGCTTTGAGCAATGCAGCTACACCAGCTGTGTGGGGGCATGACATTGATGTGCCAGAAACAAGAGCATAATCTGTTAGCAAATAATCATCATCATCACGGATAGGTGCAAAGCCCCTGTTGGGAACCCATGCTGCCAAAATTAGGTGCCCAGGAGCTAATATATCAGGTTTCAGAATCCATGGCGATCTCAGATCGGGTCCTCGCGAGGAAAAATGTGCTACTTTTGGAGCTGGCTTTATGCCTAGTGTGGTTACACCAAACTTAACACTAACTGTTGCATTGGGTGTATTGAGTATATATTTCTTTATCAAATCTCCATCTTTTGTGTTCACTGTCACAAATGGAAGATAAAAGTCGTAGGGTCGTTGGAATTCCCCATCGTCCGAGCTGAAGATTGCTCCAACAGCTCCAGCAATATCTGAACCATCTGAGTCTGTTTCAGATCGAAACACGGATGATTCATTATCATAGTCACAGAAGACAAACTTGCCTGCAACATCCTTGGCGTCTAACGAGTTCCAATCACAGAGTTCCTTGCTTCTATTTCCATGTCCAAAGTATAGAGGAATCCTGTAGACATATAAATTCTCAGGATACATAGATATTCCGGTGACAGTAATGTCCCCATCTCCGAGTGTAACACGCGCTCCCAGTTCACGGTCAACAGTTCCAGCACCAACTGTTGTGAGCCAAGGAGCTCCATTGAGCATGGTGTATCCATGAGGGCCTGAATTTCCAGCAGAACATGTAACAAATATCCCTTTCTTCAAAGCTGCAAATGCTCCTATGGCTATTGGATTCTCAAAGAATGGTGTTTCTATAAACCCCAAGGACAATGACATGATATCCACACCGTCTTCTATCGCTTGATCCATTCCAGCAAGTACATCAGTTGCCGCAGCATCATAGCCGTCACCATCGTCGTTATAGAACAACACTTTATACATAGCTATCCTGGCTGATGGTGCGATTCCGGTTGCTGTGCCTTCAGCGTAACCGAAGTAGTTAGCATTTTGCACTTGGCTGCCAGCTGCTGTTGATGATGTGTGGGTTCCATGACCCATAAAATCTCTTGGAGAATCATAGTCATCTGTTTTCGATATATTCAGCCTGTAATGCTTCATCCCTTGGCTAAACTTGCGAGCTCCAATAAGCTTTTTGTTGCAATTGGAAGTGTTAAATTCTGTTCCCGTTTCACACACACCTCGCCAACGGTCTGGCACTGGAGGCATTTTGTTATCGTTGAAGCTTTCGCTTTCTGGCCAAATGCCAGTATCAAGAACACCAATGATAATGTCATCACCAAACTTGGCTGCCGGCCACAATCCAGATTGCTGGTTTAGGCCTAAAAATTTTGGAGTATGAGTAGTATGGAGATGGCCTAAAGATTCTGGGAAAGTGGAAGTATAACCAGGAACTTTTTCCAGTTGATCAAGGTGGGTTTGAGACAGGACAGCACTGAAGCCATCCATCACATGCTTGTATGAGTAGAGATGGACGGGGGAAATGCCATCTGGCGATGATAGGGATGATAGAGTTGATGTGTACCAATCATGGTGGGTAGAGAAGGGAGCTGGCATTGCTGATTTGTCCATGTGGATGATGTAGGTCCCACGATCATTCCCGGCCAGAAGTGATTTGGCAATTGAGAAGAGGAAGATAGCAAGAAGAAATTTATGAGTAAAATGACCCATTTTACAGGTCAGTTAGATATTAGATAAGAGGACTTAGATTCCAAGGATCTCACATGTATATTTATACACACTGCCCATTTCAAGACAAGACAATTGTTCGATGAAATCAAGTGGGATTTGATCATCTGCCGGAAACCAAAGTAATGCAGAGATATATCTGGATAATTATAACGAGTAAGAATGAATTCTAGAAGCCTAATGTTGGATTTTAAGAATGAAAGTTTAAGCTGAAGAGAGACGGTGATATTTACGAGGCCAGAATCTACTGCATAATTACAGATAATAGCTTAGTTTTTAACCAACTAACAATTTGTCAATCGGCAGTGACAGAGATTCTGTTTTCTCAGCGTGCCTTTGCGTCAGGCCGGCTGGGCTTGACAAACATGGCTGTTTTCTCAGAGTGCCTTTGCCTCAGGCCGGCTGGGCTTGACAAACATGGCTGTCCATGGAACCATTTAGTTCGTCCATATCCTTCAAATCTCTAAGTACTGTATTAAAACATCTCTTTCAGTTGCCCAATTGATACAAGAATGTGCATAATAAAATGCAAGTGGCTACATGATAGCAACATCAAGATCTCAATTCACTAAAAGACATCAGAGAGAGAGAGAGAGAGAGAGAGAGAGAGAGAGAGAGAGAGAGAGAGAGAGAGAGACCCAACAATGATGCAAGAGAAAAACTCTATATTTATGCCTTAATTCTTCCAAAATTGTTAAGACAACATCAAACAAAACAAAGTATCTAAAACTTTTACAATGACCCTTTTCCATCCAGCTAGTGAAAATCTCAATGCCATTGACATCCTCTATGAAGCGGAGTTTTCACTCAATAAACGAGACAAACCATGCGCACCTGTCAACTTGCATAAATCACGTCGATAGAATTGTCTCATCAATGAATCCGTCATGGCGCTACAGCTTTCCAGTAAACAATGATCTGAGAAAAGGCTTGAATCAGAAAAAGACGCACCTCAAAGAGAGAGTATATTGGTGGGAGATTGTGGAGAGCCGGTTTCAAGTAAGAGGCTTCTGCTACAATATGATCTTGATGTACTTGAAGAAGCAAGATATCTTCCATCCCCACTATGGAAAAACACATCACTCCTATGCATCTTTCCTTTACTTCTTCCTCTTCCTTCACTTCCTTCATACTCTTCATCCTCCACAGCTTGCAGAAACCCACTATGCATTGGGTCTGAGCTCTCATATAAAAGCCTAAGCACCTGTTTGATTGAAGGCCTCGCCTGTCCTTCCCTCTGTGTGCACCATTTCACAATAGTCACAATTGTTTCAAGCTGATCCAAGTCAAAGGAATCCCGGATACGTGGGTCCACCAACTCAGGCAGTCTTGTTTCTGATGCCATGAATATTTGAGACCATTCCACTAAATTCTTGTTGTCTTGTATTGCTCGTCTTGCTGTTAATATCTCCAACAGTACAACACCATAACTATATACATCGCTTTTCTCAGTGAGTTCTTGAGTTACCACATACTCAGGATCCATATAACCTGAAAACCATGTCAAGTAATTAGAAAACATAGCTCATTAAAACAAAAGTTAATGCTGAGGTGGGCAAGTATTTTTGTTGCTAACCAGGAGTTCCGCGGATATCAGTATTCACTGGCTCAAAGGAAATAGAACCATCTTTTGATGCATGTGCGAGGCCGAAATCTGCAACCTGGGAGACAAAATATGGCCAGGAGATAATCTGTCAAAACTTAAAATTAAGATATTTCATGTGTGATTTTTAGAATGCAAGAAAATCCAGCAACATGTGCATCCCACTGCTATGCAACCTTAGCAACAAAGTTTTCATCCAGTAAAATGTTACTTGACTTGATGTCTCTATGGCATAGAGGCGGATCACAATAGAAGTGGAGGTACTCCTGCAAGTAACAGCTATAGATGAGGAGAAATTTCAGAGCAAATCAAAATTCTGAAGCTAAACTAATTACTCCCGAATACGGAGTATGTTTTTTGCTACCAGGGCATTAGCCACATCAATAGCAATCTGAATTCTTGTCTGCCAACTGAGAGGAGGCTTTCCAGGGGCTGCACAAACAAGAAATATTTTTAAAGTTATGAGGCTGTCCAAAAAGGTTGCTTTCAAAATATAGGAAACAAGTTACTCCTATAATGCTTCTTACAGCATTTGAATTCAAGAATCTATCAAGAGAACAGTTTCCTGTGATAAATAAATGCATGAAGTGAATGAGTGTATGGCAGAGTGATGTAGAACCAAGGGAACAAAGGGATGGGAAACAAATTCTTAATTGATCCAAAATGCCTCACGTTTACGTGTATTTGCATTTTAATCCAAATCTTTTAATTTTAGTTTAATTAATTCACCCTTTATATTTTAGTGCAATTTTAGCCAATCTGCAAATTCCAAAATTTTGATAATCTATGTGACACTTTGATAGTGTCACATGTATTATTATTATTATTATTATTATATTATTATTTATATAAACTAATTACCAAATGACTAAAAAAAGCCCAACATTTATATTATTTTACATTTTAATCCAAATGTTTAAATGTTAAAGTAATTGGCCCAACATTTGCATTTGAGTGTAATTTTACTCAATTTTTATAAATTAAAATGTAAGAGTTCAGATAAAATGCTAAATTTAATATTTTATTTGTTTTAAATATAAATTAATTTTATATATAAAAATAATATTAACTCATACTTAACTATAATTAAATGATATATTTAATTCTAAAGATAATAGTAATTTCACAATTAAATATGTAGTCGATAACTTCAACAGTAGATAGATTTTATTTTGTATCAATAATATATTTATTTTTAATTATTTTATATATTCTGCTGTTTTAAATTAAATAATATATCTGCTATAAAATATTTATAATTATTACTATAAAATAAAATTTATAACAGTTGAAAATGTGAACTACATATTTAACAATTAGATTGTTTATCATTAATTTTAATTTTGAAAATTGACAAGAATTACACCCAAACATAAATATTGGATCAATTTATCCAAAATTTGAACATTTAGATTAAAATGCAAAATGATATAGACGTTTTTAGTCAATTGACCAATTAAAAAATAATAATAATAATACAAGTAGCATACCAGTTAAACTATCAAATTGCAGATTGGCTAAAATTGCACTAAAATGCAAAGGTTGGACTAATTAAACCAAAATTAAAATATTTGGATTAAAATGCAAATAGACACAAACATTGGTTTTTTTTTAAGTCGATTGGCCTAATAATAACAATAATACTAATAATAGCATGATAAGCTCTAATCTAAAATACCCATTTCCATAGTATATCAATTAGTTCTACTAATACTACAATTTGAAGAAAACTTGATCTCGTGTCGTGTAGCATGAACAAATCAAGAATTGGATTAGGACAATAAGGCACTTTATTTTCATAGATGTTAGCAAAGAGAATTTAAAAAAGGGGAAAAAATGGTAAATTACTACCAAGTCCTTGGACATTTAAGAAATTAACTAATTTGTCTCTATTTTAAAATCCCACAATTAAAATATCTCTATATTTTATAAAATTCAACTCTTTAGTCCTTATGTTAAAAAACCATAAGCTACCTTGAATTATTTATTCTGTTTAATCCCTATAATTTAATTATACAACATTGCACTTGCCTTTTTTTTTAAGTGAATACCCACAAGCTATGCCTTCAATCTCTAAAACTTTTGGATAAACTTATACTGATCCAAAATTGGCTCGAAAACAACCCCTTTAACCTCAAATCCAAGAAACTTGTCATTATCCTCTAAAAATTCACCAGCCAATAAAAGAACAAAAGTATAAGATTAGTATTTTGATTCAATTAAGAGAATGCCCATAGACTACACTTCTAGCCTCCATAACTTCTGATATAGATAACTGGTCCAAAATTCGATTTTCAAATCTATCCCTTTAAACTCAAACCTATGATGAAGGCTTGTTGTGATCCTCTAAAAATTCACTAGTCAATAAAAAGAAACAAAATTATAATTAAATAGCTTTGGAAGCTACAACTATCTTGCTTACTTTATAAAAGTACATTTTTTTCACTTTGTGTTTTCTAATTTAGTGAAGTAATAAAAATTATTTTATTGTAATATAATAAAATTTATTTTATATTATTATAAAAATATATTTAATATTTAAAATTATAATTTAATAATATATTTAATATTATATATATGTTATAAAAATACATATAATATTATATTAAAATTTTTTTTTTTAGAAAAGGCAAGTGCCTTGTTGTTGGCACACTTGCAATGATACTGGCCGATAATTTTTCTCGGCCAGCAATGATGAGTTCTAATTTCTTTTATAAAAAATAATCACCAGCGACAGAGTTAGAAGGAGAGAGATTTTTGCCACCTGGCAAACACCACCTTTTTGACAAATATTTTTCATTCCCCCCATTGACAAAATTTTTTTCAACTTTCACTATTTCGGTAAAAAGCCTTATTTTTTAATTGTTTTTCTCAAAAAAACAAAAATAGTAATCTAAGGGAAGTTTAAGTATGAGGTAAAAGAAATTTTGGGTTCTAATTATTCACAAAAAGGATGCTATGATACCAAATTGATATAGAACCAAGAGAATAAAGGGATGAGAAGAAAATTCTCGAGGAAGAGAATGAAATTCTCAAAAAGAGAAACAAATTCTTATATTTTTATTAATTCTCAATAATGAAATCATAATAAGCTCTCCTCTAAAGCATAAACACAGTGTATTTATAGCATATCAACTAGTCATACTAATACTAGGATTTGGAATTCTTAAACAAGAAAACCCTATATCAAATACTAATTAGAAATCTCAAAGCCATACAAAATTCCTAAATAACAAAATACTAAATCTGAAGAAGAATATAAATATTCCTAAATAATGATAAGTGAACATAGAAATCTAAACTTCCTAATTCTATAATGAATATAATTTCTAAGACGTCTTCTTCCAATACTGTTTCACAGAGGAAGAGAGAAAGAAGAGTATTAGATCATCTAGTAAAGCCACAAAGAAAAAGTGAACTGGAGAAATGGGGAACTTACAATGAAGATGATCCTTTAAGCTTCCATTTTTCATATATTCATATATCAGAAATCTGCATATTAAACAGGCAAACAATTTATTTTTCCTATATGCTAGTGACAAGCCCAAAAATGCATATGATAAACGTTTTGTAATTGTACAAACTGTTCAAATATCAAGTTTTACTTTCATTGTTACCATGTACTCGCACAAAAATAATGTCATGCATTCATAAGATGAAACCAGCCTCAATGATCTATTCAAGTTAATTATTGGGAAATATTAATATAACAAATGCAACTAGCTGTAGAAAAAAAAAAATTGAGGTGAAATCATCCAGCTTTCACCAAGGTGAAAACCAGGAAGTTGCCACCTTCTTTAAGCTATGGCCACATACAATTGAGTAATCAATGTTGCATGAGGAAGCAGGATAAGCTCATGTGTTTAGTTAAAATGTGTTATGAGGGGTTCTGATACGAGTAAGGAAATAATACGATGTTTCAAGGATTTAAAATGGAAAACTCCAAATCATGACAAATCAAGTTACTATCGCTCAATTCAAGGCTTATGAATGAGAACTATATTTGGAAAGCCAAACCACACTCTCTTCAATACATGTGAACACGCATCACAATTTCAGATCGCATAATGTATATATGGCCAAATTGCATTTAGCTCAATTTTGTTATTTTAGTATTTTAGTATTTTGTGAAATTTGTTTTAAATTAATTTGGCCTATTTAGAAGCCAAATTCATGCAGCCCATTTAGAAAAAAGATTTCTCCAAGATAATTTAGGAAAATGAATATCTTTAATGTAATCCAGGTTTGACTATTTGACTAGATATCCTTCCTATATTGTAGTTACACCTCCCTACAATAGAATTAGGGTTTGAAAGTTATAAAAACACTCTTAAGGTGGCAGTCACAAGGGGTCAATGAAATAAATATGATTTTATAGTTCTTCTCCATTATTTAGCAATTTATCAAGGTTTAACCTTGTGACCTTCTAATATGAATATCCTCCATACTTAGTTAACTTATAAAGAATTTCTTGTAGTGTTCTCGAAGTTAGAATCCTTGATTATCTATATTTCTAATCACATTAGTTGGTTAGGAGTGTGGTAAAACAATCTTCACTCCATTATCTATATTTCTAATCACATTCGTTGATTAGGAGTGCAGTAGAACAATCTTCGTTTGATTATCTATGTATCACACTCATTGTTTAAGGGTGTAGTAGAGCAACCTTCTGAAAGATATTTTTTGTCTTGTTTTTTTATCAAATTGTGTGATGGGATTTTTTATCACATGTTGGTCCTGGATTCCGCATCAGGTTTGGTATAAAAAAACTACCTCTCATGTTTTTTCACGCAAAAGCCTCTTAGAGAAACAAGATGACGGTGATGCAGCCGAGCAAGAAGTTCTATTTCTCTGCGAAAATCATCCTCTCCCTGCTCTGAAACCTTGTTCATTCTCTTTACTGCAGCCACTAACCCATCACTAAATTGAGCTTTATATACAGTTCCAAATCCCCCCTGTCCAATGATTGTGTTGAAGTTATCTGTTGCCTTCTTTGTTTCTTTATAGCTGAATTTTCGGAACATTGATGTAGGTCCCCCTCCTATATGATAGCCCCCACCAAAAGAAAAAGTAAAATGTGAATAAATATAATAAAGGCAAGCTTAATACATGTAAATATCGAGAAAGCACATAACTGCAAAGCCCAGAACAATACCATCTTGAAATTTTCGCATTGGCCGAGGAGGAGGGAAAGCTTTTGAGACCTTGTCTATTTTCTCTGATTGCTCTAGCTCTCTGTGTTTCTTACGAATAAGAACCATCAGGACTATCAGCATTGTAACAGCAATGACTGTAACTGCAATGCCAATACCTGGAATTAATGTCAGATGGAAGGGATGGTGGTTATCATTTAAGGTTACTCCCAAGACAAATTGGCTTGGACTGTCAGCAACCAATGGACTTGGAGAAGCCCCAGGACCAGAAGTAGGTGTGGATGGGGATGATGGCTCTGAAAATAAACAAAATGATATTTTAATTACTCAACATGATATTTTAATTACTTAACAAGGATTCAGGAATACAGAAAAAAGCAAATTTTACGAACACCAGTACACATGTACAACAAAGTTAAGGTAAATTCTTCCCATAAAGAATCTGTGAATAAGTCAACATACTTCAGGGCAAGTAGATGAACCAAAAAATAAAAATAAAAACTAATACCTGGAGGGATGTTAAGCCCTTGAACTCCAAAGAAACATGCTGCAATATTGACAGCTGAAGCATCATCAACCTGGCTTGCAAGTGCAGCATAAGTTGCATCACGGCAAGTACTCAAAGTTATATTATCACTGGTTCCCACAAGACGATGAAGGTATACAATTCCAGCATTTAAACACTTCCTGCAACTACTTTCTGCTGAAAATGGCACTTTGCAATTTTGCATAACATCCATAAACTTTGGAGACTGGAGCATCTGAGTAACAGTTGTTCGACCCTCACATTCATAATTAACTGGAATTTTTGTTCCGAACCCACAAAACACAGTCGCATTTTTTGGAACACCATATAGCTCCATAGTTTGCGAAATGGAATGGAGGCAGGTATCAGAAAAATTTGAAGCAACCCCTAGGTAGCTAGTTCTATTTGCATAGCGAGCAACAGAAACTGCAATAAACGCATTAATATATCGGCAACACTTTCCTCTGTCGTCTTTATTGGAGCATAAAGAAGCTGCTAGGGTGAAGTTTGATCCACTCAAATCCAGAGGGCAATCTGCAAAGTAGGAGGAGCTATATAAATTTTCACTATTTAGTGCTACAACGAATCGACTCTTCTTTTGATGTCAACTATAAGAGGGGAAAAAACAGCGCTTAAGAAATAACAGGCAAGCTATTATCCAGAGAACTCCAATTTTCTGCTTCTCCCCCTATCCCTCTCCAACACCCCCCCCCCCCCCCCAGCCACCCCCTTTTCCTATCCCAAATGACGTTTACACGCATGAAGAGTGTCACACCCAGCTCTTAGTAAGCAACACCATAAATATTTGAGTATTGAAACACAAAACCGTGTGATCCTCTCCAGATACCTAGTGTCCATTTATGATACAAGCCAATATTGGCCTCATTGCACTGGAATGAACAAACAAAATTAATTATTTGGATAAAACGATTCAGGAAAGGGATTTAACATAATTAAAGGGAACTGTCAATTCAAAATGAATTTGTTGCTAAATCATGAAATGAAAAAAGCAATCATGTATTTTTGAGATATACATATTGGGAACTTCTTGAGAATTAGAATGAAAATTTACAAATATGAACATACAAGTTTGAAAAAGAAAAGCAACACTAATAGGGGATAGGGGGGTGGATTTACAAGAAAGTGATGCAGTTGTTATAGGTAGTACTACCTTAATTATTGATGGTGCAATCTCATTGAGTGGATGTAGCCATTTCCAAACAATTTCAGTAACGAAGGACCAGGTTATGAATTCCTATTCAAAATACATGATTACTTGTAAAATATGAATGTAAACGTTTTGGTTCTTCAGGTTGTTTGGGATTTATTGTACTAACATTTCTAGACATAGACTTCCAACTCTTGTACCATTTTCTACTTGTTTGAGGTTTAGATTTAAGAAGACAGGCACATTTCATCTTCTGTTGTCAACAAAAAGAAAAATATGTATACATCCTAAGCTTGGAGCCCTATCACTATCCATTTACCCAATTACACCCAAGAGATATGCCATTCTCATCAAATTACATCACAGTAGATAGAATAGTTTATCCCTCTCATTCTCCTTGATGCATTACTAAACTATATAATAAATTAACTTCATAATACACCAAAACAGGTGTTTCCACTACATGGGCAAGAGATCGAATCAATGCCCGTCCTCCACGGCTCACAATGTGCAAGAGTCTCTCCTCTTGGATTCTCAGTCAAACAGGAATAACATTAAAATATGAGTCATTTCTCAACATGAGATATTATTATCTATCCACTTGAGTAATATTTTCCCACCAAAACTAGGGAAAGGTTCTTTCCAGTTCCTAATAGGTTTTTAGTCATACCAAACACCTATCTGTTTTAAGATTAACTGCAACATACACCTGAATTCAGCAGCATGGATCATCATCCTTAAATATAAATGTTAAATTTCACAATGGTTTGGAATTGGGTAATGTGCCCGACCTTGGGCACTCCTCCTTTGAGCTGAATTAGACCTAGCCCATATGCTTAAGATGATATGGGAGCCTCCCCACCTACGGTTGGGTTTCTCATAGGTATTTGGTCCTAGGCATGAGGGGTGCATTAAATCTCATTGTTATAGGTTATAGGAAGTAAATATTGATAGATGGGTCAGCTGCTTAATCTTAGGGATTGATAATTATAGGCTTGATTTTCCTTCCTATTTAGATACCGTCTCCGTGTATAAGTAAAAAACAACAAATATTATCTTTCTTCACTCATATTAGTTTGGAATATGGTAATATAGCAAGGTCTTAAGCACTCCACCCTCTTGAGCTTTTGGAGGTGTCTTAGGTTCGGCCCATATTCTTAAGAGTAACTTTGCTTGCACATTAATTGAATTTCCAAGCCCTTTCTGTTTCTGCACTTATCCATTAATTGCATTAATCAGGCAGCAACCATTCAAGAACTTGGGCATCTTGAGCTTACAATATCAGAACTGTTATCAACTATATACTCATGTATCCACAAGGAATGTGGTATTAGCAAACAAGGCAAAGCCATCTCAAAGCAAAAACGGAGATCACATTTCCCACCCCATTCACAACGACAAAGAAAACATTCATACTGCAGAAGCCAAATTCCAGAGTCACAATATCCATTAGGATTTTACACCAGTAGTACCAGAAAATCAAACCGAAAAATTGCAGACAAAGTTAAACGGATTAGGAGAGAGTGCAAGTTTCAAAACCATCAATCCAACATTACCATTGACACAGTTTCATATAAACCAAAACCAGGAAATATGAACAGGTCATGGAATCCCATGAGCCAATGAGTATTTCTTCTCAAAGCTCACTAAACTAAAGTACAGCCATTCAAAAAAGGAAAACAGCAAACAGTAGCTCAAAGGATTGAAGCCATCAATATGCAGAATCCTAGTTTTTCCCAAAACTATGACAAGAGCCATAATAAAGGAGAAACTATAAAAAAAAAAAAAGGCATTGAAGGGAAAGTAAATGCAAGACATACTTTAAACAGAAAACAAGTAATTGAATAAAAATCACAAACCTGCCATTATCAGAGGAAGCTGCAATGCAAGAAAAGCAAGCAAACCCAACAGCAAGACCCGTGCATAGACCACCATGGTCAAGCCCGTGAATGAGAGAGAGAGAGAGAGAGAGAACGAGAAGGGTCTTGAAATTTGAAACCAGCACCTGCTTGCAAATGGGTTTCACATTTAGGGACTAGTGGTTCACTGTGCATACAATAACTGAGTGAGAAGGACTAGAGTGTGAGCGAGAGCAGAGAGAAAGAGTGCGGCTTTTTGACTACATGGGAAATGGAGAACCCCCAGTGGGTAGCTTCTTGAATTATAATTATTGTAATTTTAAATGCAAATTAAGGAAGAAAGTGGGTCCAAAAGGCAACCTCTGTGCCTGTGTGTGAGATTTTTCCAAAACTAAGAGTGTGAATTAATGGCAGACTGTGGGCCTTCCAAGAAATGTCTCCATTATTGTGTGTTTGCAGAGTGCTTCATTGAGACCAAACCAGCAAGGAGCAAAGGAGGCAACAGCTAGGCTAAGGACTTGTCATCTATAGTTAGTATTCATGGATGTTAGTTGATTGGGTTTTTGTGGTTACTTATCCCACCAAATTCTAATTATTGGACATGTCATCTATAGTTACTTTATAAATTTAGTTATAAACTTTGTATTATAATAAAATAGTTCCATCTATAATTCATCCCTATATTTTTATAAATAATTATTTATATTTTTTTATAAATTAATTTCACTAATTTATTAAATTTAATATTTTAAATTTAAAAATACATTAATAAAATAAAAAATCTTCACATAATATTTATTTAAATTCAAGTCTAAAAATTCTTTAAAGTATTAGTTTTTATTTAAATTAAAATATTTAACTGATGTATATAAATAAATAATTAAATATATTCTATCTGTTATTGTCCGTAATTAGTAAGGTAGTAGGGTATGGAAGTGCTACAATTATACCATCATTCCTTAGTCCTTACTAAATCACTGCTATTTTCAAGGCCAAATAAGATAATTACTAAATCCCGGTTAATTTTTCTTCTATGTTTAAGTCGCAGCGAAGGTCCAAGAACGAGCCGTATTCGGTTCAAATCAAAAAAATTAATTAAATCGAATTGATTTAAAATTTTAATTTAATTTTTTATATATTTCAATTTAATTTAGTTTTTAATTTCAGACATTTCAATTATTTCGGTTCAATTCGATTTTAATTTAAAAAAAAAAAAAAAAACCGAACCGAACCGATTAGTGATAATAATATATTTTTTTAATAATATAGAGAAATTAAATCATATTAAAATTAAAATATTTTAATTAAATTTTAAAATATTAAAAATAAAGTGTAAAAAAATTAAAAAATTATTAAAAATTGAAATCGATTAAACTGAATCAAATCGAACCGAATCAGACTGGTTCGGTTCGATTCGGTTTCTGATCAAAATCAGTTCGATTTGATTTTTATAAATATTAAAATTTTGATTTTGGTTTATTTGATTCGGTTCGATTTTAAACCGAACCGACCGAATGCTCACCCCTAAACTAAACTCTTTTAGTCTACTCATTATTAAATAATTACGTTTATATTGAGAAACAGAAAAAATTATCTCTACTTATATAACTTATTAATTGTATTTAGTAATTGTGCTCTTTGGTGTATTAAAAGAAAAATTATATGTAGGAGGAAATTTTCAAAAATAAAGTAAGAATTTCTTAAGCATGCTAAGATGTTTAGGAGTTGTAAAATAGAAAAAGTTCAAATCAGCCCAAATTATTTTTTTTATCAAATAAAATCTTAAATTTTGCATTTGAATCCAAATATGGCCTTACTAATAAAATATTATTTACTAATAATAAAAAATTAATTTTTAATTAAAATATATTTTTTTGTATTTTTAAATATTAAAACCTATTTACTATTTTTATTCTTATATTTTCAATTTTTATCTTAATTAAAAATATTAAATTTTTAATATCTCAAATTATAAAATTATATTTTATGATTAAAAAAATATTTTATTAGGTTAATACTTATTGGAACTTAAAGTTAAATTTCAGGATTTTAAGTGGTAAAAGAAATCAAATTGAATTTATTTAGATTTGGGTAAAAACAAAATGTGAATTAATTTAGATATTTTACCATTTAAAAAAGATCACTTTCTGCACTCCAAGACTTAGTCTGATGAAAAGTGCATCCTGTAGTTTGAAAGGTCTAAGGTTCGACTCCCCCAACCCTCTATTTCACAAAAAAAAAAAAGGTCAGTTTCTCAATCCATCCAATAAAAGTATTGGGCAGAATTGTATATTTTAGCTTGCATTAACTTTATGAAACATACATCAAAAATAAAAATATTGATGACACCTCATTCAAACACATTGTTAGAGTTCTATTTAATACTCTCTTCAGTTTAAAATTTATTTTTTATTTTTTAAAAAATTACTACTTAATTTCTATAATATAATAAAATAAAATTCACATTTATTCATATTAAATAATAATTTTAATTTTATTATATCTTATTCAACCATATTTTAATAGGCCAATCAAAATAGTTAGTTGGTATTCTGTAAATAGAAAAATTTTGAATTTAAAAAATTACAAAAAGCTAAAAATAATAGAAATTCATGGATAATTAGCTTTTAGTTTCATTTTTAATATGAGAAGGCTTATTATTAGAATAATAATATAGTTTTAAGAAAAATAATTTTGCAAATTTTATTTATTTAATATATTTCAGGGAGTTTACTTAGGCATTCATATATAAATTTAATAAAATATAAAAATACAAAACTTAATTATTTACTTTAAAGAAAGTGAAATTTTAATATTGAGCAAATTAATATTTTAATAAAAAAATCACAAAACAATATAATATATAACTTATTATATAAATATACAAACATATTTATATTTTATTTTAAAAAAAAAAAAAAAACAGAAGCTCGTTGAAATATACATTTCAAAAAAGTATATTTTCGATAAATAGAGCATTTTCGAACTAAATTGGCACTGGGTATTAAAATTTGAACCTCAACGAGAGTAAAGTTGAAATATAACTATTTAATTTCTATAATAGGTTTTTTTTTTTAAGTAAATTTCTATAATAAGTTTATTGGCTAAAAAAATTGAAATTTTATGAATTTTCACATTTATACTCAAAACTTTTAATTTTAATAAAAAATCTTAATTTTTAAATTTATTATAATTATAATAATTTTTTAAATTATTTTATTCAGATTTAAATTAACTCACCTAACACATACATATTATGTGTCATTATTTTTACTATATAAATAATTTAATTAATTTAAATTAAATTTTAATTAAGATATTAAACTTCTAATTACTTAAAATTTTCAATTAAAATTTTTATTTAATTAATAAAAATTAATTATTTTAATTATATTATTTAAAAATTTTAAATAATTAAAAATTTAAAATTTAATTATAATTAATCAAGTTATTTATATGGTTAAAATAATCATATGTACTATACTGTGTAAATTAATTTAAATCTAGTTAAAATTAATTTAAAAATATCCTACAGCTATAATAAATTTAAAAATTAGACATTTGCATTCAAAATTAAAATATTTGGTTATAAATATAAAAAAAATATAAAATTATAGTTTTTTTAGCCAATAAACCTCTATAACATGATAGAATTTATCAATTAATTTCTTAATTTTAAAAAATATAATAAAATATTCTCATTTTTTAAAAAAAAAATATTATTTAGACTTTCATTAGCCATTAAATATTTCATTATTCGGTTTTTATATTATGTACAAACTATTTAGTTATTTTCTTAATTTTTTAAAAATGTCAACTCATTAATTTTTGAGTATTTTATTTTTTTATATTTAACAGTTTAAATTAATAAAAAACTATTTAATATATTTAAAAATTTTAAAAAATTTTTAATATATATTACTAATTAATGAATTTTTATATAATATAAGTATTAGATAGTGATTTTTCCTATCTGAAAATGGAGGAGAAGCATGTGAGCTGCTTAGAAAGGAATTAAAATGGGACCCACATCATGTGTTGGGTGGATGAGCTTTGGAATCATATGAATCTCTAATATATGTGACAAAAGGGAATCTGCCTATGCCTAATCTCTTATGTGTGAATAAAAAAAATTATATATTATTGATTACCAAACTGCCAAAACATTGCTACATCCCACATGTGATTCTCATACATAACCCCACATAGATTCACCCCCCACAATTTTTTTTTTAAGAAAAAACTAATTTTTAATTCTAATAAATAATTGGATTATATTATGTTTGCCTATGATGAAAATAAGTTAAATCTTTATGTAGTGAAAATTTAATTTAAATATTTAAATTTTAATTTTTCAAAATTATTAATATAAAAAATATGCGACGATGGAATATAATGGATGAATTATCATAATAAATAAAATGATTAATTTTTTAAAAAAATTCAATTTTTTAATTTTTATTTTTAGTAAAATTAACAATGTAAAAATTTAATACTCTTGCATTCTTATAAAAATTGATTTTGAATTAAAACTAAATCTTGTCAAAATTGTTAACATATTAAGATGTTGTAAGAAATAATTTCACTTAAAATTATTTAATTAATTTTTAAAAACTTTTTTTTATTATTTTTTTGTTTGTTTTAATTTTATAAGAACGACTCTTTACAAAATTAAATTAAGTATTGACTCATCTATAATTAATATTAAGAAATTTATTATATTATTTTGTTGTTTAAAAAAAAAATCATCTTAATTTATATTTTAATGGTAAACAATTACGTGAAATTTAGATTTTAAATATTATTAAAATATTAATAATGATTTTTTAATAATGTAATAAAATAATTGTTATTTATAAGAATAAAAATAATAAGAATGATGAATAAATTAAATTAATTTAAATTAATTATTAATTTATTTAATATAAAAGGGAATTGAATACTTTTATATTTAAATTGATTCTAAACAAGATTTTTGTATAAATAAAAATGAACTTAATTTTTTTTCTCATTGGAAATTCATACCAAACAAGGGCAATAAGCAGACAAAAAGACTCAATCTCATACTTCACCCACTTCATATGTTTTGAATGTGAAAGAAAATCAAGCAAACTACTCCTTGTTGACAATATTTTTAATTTGATTATAACTATCATAAAAAATCTAACTTTATCATATTTTTCAATTTTTTCATAATATAATTTTCATAATTAATGGTTATATAATAACGATGAGATTTAGTACTAACGAGAAAGAAAAATATATATAAGCAAATATGCTCAATTGATTAACCTTTTGTTTGAATATTTGGGAAAATGAAAGAAATTAAAGAGAAGAAATTAAGAGGTAAAAATAATAGGTGATATTCTGATATCCAGAAAATATGGTTTACAGTATGTCTGTAAGTTTAGTCAGGGAAGATCACCTCTCTTCTCTTTTTATCCCCGTCCCTTTTGTTTGCTAGTGACGTCTAATCGCCTTCCTACTACAGTGCTACCTGTCTCTGTCAGTCAGATCCGTACGTACGGACGCGTCAAAGCCCCCTTCGTGCCAAGTAACCATTTAATTCCCTCCGGCGCGCATACTGATAGGGCTGCGAAGTGACTGGACCAGCTATTCTTTCTTACGTCATATCACCGGGCTGTATTATTTTCTATTGGGCTCGCACTTATGAACCATCCGGCCTGCCTCATGTGTCCGGGCTAGAACTTGTGGTAGTGGGCCGGTTTGCTGGAGGATGGCTTAATGGGCTTTGGGCTTGTGTTCTTCTTTGGGGTCCGGTCTTTCACCTAGACATAGGAAGCCTGACGGTCATCAAGTGCCCCTTTATCTCCTCAGCGGTTATTCCATGAGTGATAAGGGGGTAAATTCCTAGGCCCCATTATGATCGCTCGGCATGAGGACGGCGTTTGTCAAAAACATCCTTTCCTCGCCTTTACTCTTTTCAAATTTGAAATCTCAATTTTCTCCAGACTCTTCTTCTCACTTTGCTCTTTGTGCTTCATCCCTTTCATCTCCTGCAAAAAATCTTTTTGAGGTACGTCTCTTACTCTCTAATGGTTGCCCCCAGAATTCCCGATATCGCAAATCTGAAGTCTTGCATCACCCCTTCTTCCCTTACTAATTTCTTTTCTCAGGAGTATTTGGATACCTCCATTATCGTATTAGGGCTCCCCTTCATCATTCTCCCCATTCCTTCTCCGTCGGGTTTGATTGACCCTCAGCAGGATCGTAGCTTGGTCTTTTTCGTCAAGCAACGTGATTTTGGTTTGACTTTCCCTTTTTCTCCCTTTTTCTCCCTTCTTCATTGAGGTTTTTCAATATTTCGGAGTTACCCCTCGCATGATTTCCCCCAAGTCGATTATTTTCATGTGCTCCTTCGAGTCTGTTAGCCTGTGCTACGGCTTTACTCCCTCTGCTGCCTTGTTTTCCACCTTCTTCCATCTGGTCAGGATCCAGTCAGGAGTTTTATTATTTTGCTCCCCGATGAGGGTTATCTATCTTCTCGGGGTATAAAGATTCCATAAAGGGTTGGGTTGAAGACTTTGTGGTGATAGAGCTGAAGGAAGGCTCCGGGATAACCTAGGAGGTAGACCTTTCCTGGAGGGATGTGCCCCCAGGCTGTAATGACCTTCCTCAGCTGTCCCTCTCTGAACAAATCTGCCTTTTCAGACTGACCTCTATTTCTTAGAAGTATGATGTTGAGAAGTGCATGTTCGTGTCCAGTCTTCGGACTGCCGAGAAGCTGATATCTACCTGTTGGTGTTCTGTCTCTTTCCTATTTTTACCCTTTCTTGCATTCGTTTCTAACTGTTTGGTTATTTTTGCCTTTCACAGCTTCTTCTTTCCCAATGGAGCAAATCAAGCCACCGAGGAACGTCACCTTGTCCTGGGAGAATATGAGGGCTTCCCTGGAGGCCTTTCGGACTAGTCGATCTGTAACCGACGTGTCTCGGGAGATCGCTCACGCCATCTCTCCCCAGGTAGCTAGCCGAACTGCTTCTCCTACCCTTGTCTCTTCTCGTGTTTTGGTGCCAGTCTCTAAGGGCTCCCGTTCTGAGGCCTCTAAAGCGTCCACTCACGGCAGGACTCTGAGCTCCTCTAAGTCTCCTGCTACTCCTCATCTCAACCCGGCCTTCGAAGCGGCCTCTCAAAAGTCCATTACCATTGAAGATTCTACGGAGAGTGGTTCAAAGGGAGGTGCTGAGGTCGTCCCTTTTGCACCTCGTCCTAAATAGGTGATATCTTGATCACGGAAGCTACTGGCAAGCGATCCACGTAAACACGATTAATTTCAAATTAAATAATACATATAATTAAATTAACTCTTAATTTTATGGTTCATTTAAATTTGAATATTTTAAATTTATATAAATTTAACGATTATTGATTTAAATGTCATTTTTCAACTTAAATAAACATGAAACTCAGTTGTTTTAGAGAGAGAATTCTCTCCCGTCTATTTTCTCTGCCATTCCAATTCGCTTCCTCCCCTCCTTCCAGTTAGGGGAAGCCTTGCTTTTCCTCCAGTCGTGGGTTCTGCTCTCCCCACCATTGGAGGGATGTAGATATTTTTTTTTTTATTGATTTCTTCAGTAGGTATGGGGTTATTGGTGAGGGGTTTTTTGGTATCTGCTTATGTTTGAGGTTACTTGTGTTTGTAGTTTTGCATGTGCTTTTGCAGGTCTTCTTGACCATTCCTTCGGCGAGTGATGCTGTTGAGTTGTGTGTTTGGAGGAAGCAGACGGCTGGCTATCCCAGAGACGATCACGGTGCCACATCTACCAGCTGGTATCCCGGTCCCAAATGCTAAGAGAGAATGAGACTGCGGAGCTCTACCTGTCATTTTGTCCAATTTCCCTCCCCGTCAAGATCTGTCCTTTGCCTCATGTGTTGGGCTTCTCCACAATTGCCTTAAACCTTTGGTGTTTTTGTCTCTGCATGTCGTTTTCTTTGGTGGAGCTCCTGTCTCTGCTGAAAACTCCTGTGCAGATCCGGCACTTTCTATTCGACAAAAGATGAACCCAACAGTGTCGCTTCAACGAAGATCTTGGTTGCCATCCAGTTTCGGGTCTGCTTTTCGAATTAGGGCAACAATCTTTTGGACTGGGCTTGACTGATGAGGGCATTTTCCTGTTTAGCTTTTGGGCCTAGCTTGGGCTCTGTGTACGTTAGGGGCTAAGTCTTCTTAGGTCTATATTTGTTTTTACTTTGTACTCCTTTTGGACCCTGTTTGATATAATGGATTGGACTCTCTCTTTTGTTTTTTTTTTAAATTAACCTTATCTTTATAAAAAAAAAAAAAGGCGGAATGGGAAAAAAGGCGTGAAAGAAGCATGAAGACGAAAGAAAGGCATATAATTATAATGATAGAGACTGAAAGCTAAGGACTCTTTGGAAGTGAGCAAGGACAGTGAGACAAGGAACTGTTTGCTGTTTTGGGTTTTTTTTGAACTGTTGAGGAACTGTTGCTTTCAGTTGCAATCTTTTTTAGAAGCCCATAAATGCCATCCAAAAAGAAATTTCAAACGAATTTTCATTTAATTACAATTTTTTTGCTTATTTTTATTTTTCAAAATATTTTTTGTTTAAAGATCATGTTTTTAAATATGAAAATTGACATAAAAGAAATCCACAGATTATATATATAAATACACCCAGCACAATGATACCACAATAAACGTTTATATATAATAATTAGGTTAAAATTATTAAATAATTTAAATTAATTATTTTAAATTAATTAAAAAAATAAATAAGAGATTATTTAAGATTATTTTTAATCAAATCTGTTATAATTTATATCAGAATCACTTATTTTAATTTAACATAATAATTGTATTCATATATGGTATTCATCATAATCACTTATTATAATTTAACATAATAATTGTATTCATATATGGTTAACTATTTTTTAAGTAAAAAAATTAAAATAAAAATTATTTAAATCAATTTTAGTTAGATTATTATATACAATTTAGAATAAATTATTTGAACAAAATTGAATTCTTATATATTTTTTAAATTAAAAAGAATTGTGTTATTGTATTTCAAACATAATAATTAAAAAAACAATTAAAGTGAATATATATATATATATATATATATATATATATATATATATATATATATATATATATATATTAAACTGGATATGGTCAGAGAAGAGAGAATAAAGCAACATTATTAATTAATAGATAAAAGAGATTTATTATTTAATTTTTTTAATATTATTATTATTAATAAATTAGACTATATTTTTAAAAATTTATTAAAATATATTTTTTTTCATCATTTTCTGTTCCGTTTTTCTGTAATTTAATTTTTTATATTTTTAACGGTAAAAATAATCAATAGATAATTTCAGTGATAAAAGAAAAAAAAAATAAAACATTTTAATAAATTTTTAAAAATATAAAAATCGATTAAATAATAACTATACACATGAATTAAATAATAAATCTCTCCCGTGAATAAAAGGGAAGGGAGTGGATAGACTAAACATTTTGATGAGTTTGTGTATGAGAAGTCATTGTTGCTTGTAAGTAATTTCAATGAACTCTAAGAAAAGGAAGCTTCATTTTACATGGATACGTGTCATGTTTTATATATGTATACTTTGAGATTATTTCTTTTAAGTTATGTCCATTCATAATAAATAGAAAAATATATATATATTTTTTTGGATAATTGCCCTAGCTACTTCCTTTTAATTTTAAAATGATGGAAAAATTGTAGTACTTTTCATATCATTGATCAAATTTTGTATTTATCTACCAAATTCTTAATTCTTTAAATAATTTACTTCTTTAATAGACTTTTCTGATTGTTCCGACTCAATATTTTTATTGGAAATCAATTTCTTAAAAAACTTTATAAAAGTTACTTTAAGAATATAATATTATTGTATTTGATTATAACTTTATTATTTCATCAATTGATTAATTGTCTTTGTTTACATTCTTATATTATGTAATGGAAATTTAATATAATAAATTAATAAATAATATAAATTATAATTATTGTTAAAGAAACTTGAAAAAGATTGTGCAGTTTTTTCTTTTAAAAAATATATTAGTACTTTATATGTGCATTGCACATTTTGTATACTTGTTACATAATTATAATTTAATTTTCTTTATGTGTAATTTTAAAAATTCATCTTTGATCATTTTCTTTATCAAATCAAGTATAATAATATAACAAATTTAAGTAAAATAAAATACTTTTAATAGGATTCCTATTTTGCGTAATATATAAATTAAATTAAAAAATTTTAATAGAATTATATTTTTTTAATAGAATAGGAAATCGATTTATTAATCAAATTATAAATATTTTTCAAAACTTAAACAATTAATTTTCATTTTATTTTTTAGCCACTACAAGTTATGATTTAAACTTTAAGGTGCTGACTTATAATTTTTAAGATAAATTATAAAAAAATTTATGTAACAACGTCTTAAATTGATCCAAATAATTTTTAAATTTATTTTTTATTTAGTTTAAAATAATTAATTCAAATTATTTAATAATTATTAAACTAGTTAATATATATCTCTTTTAACATATATATTCTTCACCATTATGGGACAAGTCCCACGACTTACCTACGATCTAATGCATTTGTCAATGTAGTCTTCAAAGTTACAAGTAGGAGAAAATGGTATGACACTGGCAGAATCATGTTGACATAGAATAAAATATTTTATTATTGTTCATTACTTTAATAAATAAAATTTTTTAATAATAATTTTAGAAGTAAAAAAAAAACTATTTTCTTAAAAGGGGTTTAAAAGTGAGGAATTAGAGATTATTGTATCTAGAAATTGGGTAAATTCAATTTATCATTTTAAGAACCCTAAGTTTGATCTACACGTTATCTCACTAATTTCACATATTGTAGATTGAAGGGAAAGTTGAAGTCTTGTATCATGACAAAGGTGTGACCATGCATTTTCGTGACAAAAGAGTCATCATTGCCGTACATTGCAAGGAAAGTAAAATCCTATTATTAGTCTTCTTTTTTTTATTTCCTCCAATGCCCACATACATGTTAGATATTCGAGTGTAGGTTTATAATGAAGCATTTTAGAATCACTCATAATTAAAGGTATCAATGCTCATTCATTATCAATTGTTATGTGCTGTTAGTAAATCCATATTGTTGTTACTCACATTTCTCCTTTTTAGTTTTTTTTTTTAAATTTTTTATAATAAAAAATATGACAAAATATGTAAATCTAGTAATGCATTTTGTTAGCTATTGGACATATAAACCTTATATGGTTGATGAAGGAGGGTTTGTTGAAAATATTAAGAAAAAAGATATAGACTTCTTTTCACAGTTTAAGCTCATGGGATATGGCATGAATGATTATGGATATACTCATGGTTGCAGGATTTGGTTTAAAATTGCTAATCTTAATGGAGATGAGGGTTATGAGAAAATTTTGAGTGATCAAAACGCAAGTAATATGATTGATTATGATAGAGCATATCCTCATATTTATGTTTATTATGTTGGTATTGATGAACCTTTATCTATTTATAAAATTGATTTAGTGTTTGACAATTGTGGAGTAAGAAGTGAGATTGAGGTCGCTAATGAGGCTAATAGGAATGGTGATGTTAGAGAGCAACAAATAAAGGCTAATACTTTTGAGCAAGGGTATGAGCAATAAACATAAAGCTGAGGGAAATAAGCAAGGGAATAAGCATCAAACAAAGCTTAGTGGTGATATTAACATCCATGATAACAGTGGAAATGAGAAAAATGATTATGAAGGTGAATATGAGGTGGATGAGATTTATAATGATAATGATTCAGCTACTAATGACATTAATAAAATGTGAGCTAGTTTAGAAGAGATTGACTATGATATTCCGAATCAAGACAATGGACATGACATGGAACATGAAACACATCATGAAATAAAACATGAAAAAAGAGATAGTGACATAACCAATTCATAAGGTGAAGATATCAATGAAGAAGACACAAGAATTTAATGAAGCTGTTGCCAGGGATGATTACTTGTATAGCATTATAGTTTCTAATAATGAGGCTAAGCAGGGTGCAATTAACTTTAATGAAGATCGTGAGATAAAGGATCCTTTATTAAAAGTGCGAATGAAGTCCACAAATGGCAAAGTGTTTAGAATAGCTTTAAAGGAATAGATAATCAAATGAGAATAGATTTACATAATTGACCGATAAAGAGAACTAAATCAAAAGTTAGAGAGCGTTCATCACAATATATATCAACATTAACTCTAATTGCATTCCAACAATCAAATCAACCCAGGAAGAAGATGAGAACATGTGTATTTATATCACCTGAAAATAATTTAATTATATTTTACTCACTTAATAATGTCCTAATTTATTCCCACAAAAAATGATCCCATCATTTAAAATTTTAAGACAAGCTCAAAATGGAGTGTATGAAGGTTTTGATATGCAATATTTGTGTATAAACATGCAGTTTTTTATATGCAGTTTTTTATATGCATTTTGATAGTTTGATGTTATGAGCTTTTTGGCTATCTACTCAAGCTATTCTAGATTTTGAAATTTTATTTTTGTTTATCGCCTTTTAGAAACATAGATACAACATCTTGTAAATAATGAGTATACAATTTTATGGATATGCTATTTATGAGATTACAAATTTTTTTGATATTATAAATGTGTAACAGCTCGGAAACTGAACTGCTACCGGCACTAAGATCCAGATCGACTTAAGGTCGCCGGAACCCGTAGTAAGCCTGCTACTTAAAACACACATGAAAACATATGTCTTACCCTTCTCGAGGGTTCCGATACCCGAAATTCCACCGAACTACAGGAATTCCGGTGCCGGACTCAAGCCGGGTATTACAAAATGGATATGAATGTTAATACTTTCCTCAAAAGATAAATTTATTTGGTATTTTTGGTTTTTCTTCTTGCAAATGCATTGATGCAAAATTTAACATTCAATTTTATGTATTAACTGCATACAAGGTTCTAAATTTGTTAAGTTAATCTCATAACGTTCAAGTAAATTTCACTCAAATTGCAAAAACAAAATACAAATATAATTAAGGCAAATATTTTCTATCTTCAACATGATCATTTTCCATGCTGATAGTACAATAACTAATACTATTACAATAAAAAGACTATACATTTTGCCTATATATTTTGCCCATCCATTTATAACCACATTATTCATTTTCTTTGACTATGGATTTATCATCTATAATTTTTCTTATAGCTTCGACTTCATCTACATATAAGTGTAAAGCATTCTCTATTTCATAATAAGCTCTTTGCTTTTATTTAATTAATACAATAATTTTGTCTACTCCTTAGTATGATAATCAAACAATTTATTCTCGTATTCTTCTAATTTTTTCATCATCCTCCAAAATACATCTTTACATCTTTGAAAATTGGACCATTTACCCATAAAAAAAGTTGCACTTGCCCAACTGTTGAATCGCCTGCATCTATAAAATCTTCTGTATTCGTTCCTCAGTCATTACAGTCTTCACAGGAACTGATAGCATGCATCTATACCTAACTACTAAGTTCCTTTATTTGCTCATATCATTTTTCTTTGATTGCGTTAGAGATTGAGAACTCATTCTCGTTTTTCTTCAAGATGATCAAGGTTTGTCTCAATTTATTTTAGGAGAATTAAGTATTATGATACTATCTAAAAATTTTGATTTGTGTGTGATGTAAGAGCAACAGTAAAAAAAAATATTCATACATTTTATCAATGCCAGTATTGTTTTGACGGCATCAGAACTTTTTCCCTCTACTTGCTAACAATAGTTTAATTCAAGGTATCATTTTGTCTGGGGATGATAAAAAAAAATCTCAAACTTTGAGGGTTTTATTAGATATACCCCGAACTTTAAAAATTAATACACACACTCCAAACTTAACACCTAAATTTAATAATACTTTATCGTTAAATATAGCTTATTAAGTCTAACACCCAAACCACATTAGCGTTCTAATAAGCAATTTCACTAATCCTAGTTAACATGCTAATCCCAAAAACCCTATAATCTCTAACCCCCGATAACCATACCTAACCCTCAGAATAAATCCCTAACCATAAAGTTTCCTATTCCTAAATCATCCTCAAATCATTCTCTTGTATTTTCTTTAAAGATTAGCGATGATTCCTAGCAGTGGTAAAATATCAAAACTATTTGGAATTGATTTTTCAAAAGCACACAATGATAAAGGAAACTCTAACTCCATTGTGTATTGCAGACATGGTGTTAGAGTTGCGATGTACACCTTTTGGACGATTGGAAATCCTGATTGTAGATTCCATAGATGTGGAACATGGGATGTATGTTTCTTGATAGAATGTGGCTTGATTGAATTGATTAATTGATTATATTCTTAAGTTGTTCATCAGTTGCTTTGAACTACATTTAGGTCAATGATTATTCATTTTTCCAATAGCATGACCCAACATTTACAGGATGAGAAAGGGAGGTGATGGTATCTCTCGTGAGGTAGAGAAGTAAGATGAAAGAAAAAGTTAAATCATTGGAGGAAATATGCAACAAAATGACAGAAATTGATACTCTCAATGAAGAGCTATTTGAAGGAGTAAATGAGTTGAGCAGAAATAATAAGAAGCTAGTGAAGCACATTGTTGAATTGAAGGAAGAAATTAGAAATTTGAAAAATAGTTCAATGTGTCTGTTTACTATTGTAATTATGGTAGTAGGTTACATAATGTGTAGGTTATTTAGTTCAGTGGATGATGGGTCTACAATGTTGATATTGCCTTAAATAGTACAAGTATTTGGTATAGAGATTTTAAAGGTAGCTTAGTAATGGTATCCATACCTGCATTGTATTGAAAATTTTTGCAATCTATGAATGATAATTCACTTAGTGTGTTATGTTATGTGCACGCTCATACTTTCTTAAATAAGAAGCAATTAACTCTACAGATTTGTGGACACTAGCTGGATCCTCCAATTCTTCAACAACTTTATCATCCTGGAGAGCAAAAACTGGAAGGTCTTCTGCAAAAAATTCCCAACAAATATTAGACTAAGGCCCTATTTGGTTGGAAGTAATTCAACTAGGAAACTTCAAGTTCTCAGGAAGTGCTAAATTTATGCCTGTTTAGTTAGCAATTTTGCTTGACTTCCTAGGAAATTGAACACATTTCTTTCCTTAATGGAAGGGAAATAAGTTACTTCATGGGAAGTTCACTTCCTAGAAAGTAACTAATTTGAACCAAACAAGACCTAAATATACAGCTACAAAAATCAATAACTTCGACTAAAAAGGGGTGGGTAGAGGTAACAGTAGTAGGCTAGAGCAATAGTTATAGGATAATCAAATTAATGATCAGAATGAAAGACAATGACAATGAGAAATTAAAATCAGTGGTGGTAGTCAAGTTGGCATTGACAAACAACATTGACCATGTCATATGTTTGATGCCCTTAACCCTTTCCCAAATACTTGGCTAAAAAAAGGTTTCTAGTAAGAGTAGAATACAACTTCGCATATTTTAACGTTTCCATTCCCTCATATTAACCAACAATCAACTCTTAAAACTTGAAACCTATCAGACCCAAACTAATTTCAACTTAAAGCCAGGTGATAGCAATAATAGTTACATATCGATAATAGTGGTAAGGAAATAATGGATGTAGAGATAGAGAAACAAGCAATAAACCAACTTATTGAGGTCATAGATTAAAGGCTTGTTGGACATAGCATTATTGGGGTTACAACTTGTAAATTAAATAGCAAACGACCAAGATAAAGATTAGAACAATAGATAATGATAATAAAACTTTATCCTAATAATGAAGATGAGATTAGCAATGGCAATTAAAATTATATATTTTTAAGTTGTTCTAACTTAAAAGTATTAAACAAGATCTATTGAAATCACAAGAATATAAGTTCTATTGGAAAAACCTGCTCTAAGAACTCTAACTACACAACTAGAGGATTCTTGAATAGATTTAACAGTTCTTCCTTGTTTTTCGATCAAACTCTTGCATGTGAGGCTGGAACCAGAAACCTTGTTGAAACCTTATTTTCTGTGCATGAGGGAACATGAGAAGAATCACCATCCAATCCATTAACAATCCATTTAGATGCTTTAATAATTAGTTTATGTAAGCATATTCATGAAATTTAATTAACAGTTTAAGTTGTAACAATATTTGCAAATTTTTTTTTAATTTTTATTATTATAGGTTCTTCAAATGATGTTAATAAATAATCAACCATCCAGGTTTTGAGGTTACCAGAACAAATGTAGAGCTTCTTGATACTTGCCAGTACAATATACTTAGAGGGTGAGAGACTACAGAAATATAGCTGTTGAAATGAGTTCTCCCTCAATGTTATCACATCAATGCATATTAAATAAACTACAAATCGGTACAAAATAACAACAAGTGAATTAATTGACAGTAAATATTGAATCCATATATAAGCATTAAACTATCACAAAAAAAATTTATATAAAATCAACCTAATATATATCTGTCAATATATCTTCAAACATTCCCTACTATATCTACTGGATTTGATTCATTTGTTGTGTGATGATTGATGTAGAATCCGGCATCGGGATTCCTGCCTTCCGGCGGAATCTAAGGTGTTGGATCTCTCTAGAAGGGGTAAAATGTGTTTTCTAAAATGTTTTCACATGATTTCATGGTTTTAAAAGGAAAGAGAATTGAGTTTTGAAGGAAAAAGACCAAGGAGGCAAGTGCCAGGTTCGGCCGCCGAAAGTGAAGTTCGGCCGCCGAACATGGAAAGGCTTCGGGAGCGCCTTTGGCCTCCGAAAGTCTTGTTTAAACGAGCCAAGGTTCGGCCGCCGAAAGTCAAGTTCGGCCGCCGAACATGCATGAGTTTAGGGGGCACGTTAGGCTGCCGAAGGTCTTCGACCAGGCCACCTATAAAGGGCCCTCAGATCGGAAATGGGTGAGTTTTCTCCCCATTCACGAGCTCAGGTGAGTTTATGCCTTCCTTTGGTCGTTTTCGTGTTTTCTCTACCCATCTCTCAAGTTTTTCATGATTTCTACCCTTGTGTTTGAAGATTTAAAGCTTAAAAGGAGTTTTGGGAGCTTGGAGCTTTTGGAGCTTGGATTCTCCATACCTCCGAGTTAGAGATCACGCAACCCTCGATCTTCAAGAGGTAAGTGTAGATCCTTGTTTCCCTAGTGTTTTCATGAAGTTTTATGAAGATGTTTGATGGTTAAGTATGGGTAGATATGCATGTTTAGGTTTATGTGGGTTTATACCCAAATGTATGTTATGTGATGTTTGTGTTGTGGAGTTTATGTTAGTTTATGCTCCTTTATGTTTGTGGGAGTGAGTATGCATATTGGGAGAGAGTATGTGAGGATTTGGAAGAGAAATGCATGTTTTAGTTCATGAGGAGGGTTATGTGTTCTTGAGCAATATTGATGGATTCTAAGTGTTTGATGCAATGTGGTAAAGGTTTAGGCCCCTATATGCATGTTTGTGAGTGTTGTAGAATAGGTTTGTGGTTGTTGGTTGTGTTTGGGAGGCGAAAATGCATGTTGGAGCCGAGTTTCTGCCCTTTGGCAGAAACCAGGTTCGGCCGCCGAAAGGAGTTTCGGCCGCCGAACCCTCTTTTGGAGGCAGTTTCGGCTGCCGAAGCCTGCCCCCGAAAGTGAAGTTTCGGTTCTGTCTGGGAGTTTCGGCCGCCGAAGGTGCCGCCGAACCTGCCCGAGTTTCGTCTCTGGAAGGGACTTTCGGCCGCCGAAGGTGCCGCCGAAAGTGCCCTGTCCAGCCTTTTCTTGGGCGTTTTCCCTGCATGATTAAGTGATGTTTAGAGGGGTTTTTGGGGAGTTGTTTATGAGTTGTTAGAATGTGTTTGGCACCTCATTCGAGTCCACCTGTGTAGGATCGGACCCGAGAGACCGAGGAGGCCATTAGTGCTAGCAGGTGCAGAGTCAGTCAGCGTCTGCCAGGAGGTGAGTAGAACTAAACTTAATCTTTTATGCACAAAATCTAATGCCTAAAGCATGTTCATGCATCATGATTATATGTAGTAGGTTGATTGCACTAGTTTCACGAATATGACGCATTGCATTATTTGATGTTGATAGAGGAAGGGTGGACCGAGGCGACTTCAATAGCCCATATCTGTCACGAGTCTTGTCTTAGTCCTTTGAGAGCCGGACAAGTACATGTAGGAAAGTCCATGTGAGCTCTCTGTGGATCAGACACCATGTCATGTATGTTACAGGCCTTTGTGAGCTCCTATGGGGGAGCCGGGCACCGACAGAGGGATTTTTGATGTCATGTCCATCCTCTGAGAGGAAAGATGCATGCAAAAAGACAGACTCTCAGAAACCAGGGTCCGTGGGGAATAAATATTGCATGAGCCCCGAGACGGACAAGTTATGTGATTTACTTGTGTTATGACGCATTTCATGAAAGCATGTAATTAATGAACTGTTTTCTCTGTTTCTACTCACTGGGCTTTTTAGCTCATCCCTTTCCCCTAATCCCAGTTTTGCAGGCTGTGAGAGAGTCCAGAGGCAGCAGGGTAAAGTCAAGTTGTATGTATATGTAATAGTTATGTTTCAGTTTAGTAGTTTTAGAAGTGGACATGTAATATAAGTTGATGTAATGTAATTTGAGATTATGTATGTAACTGATAGTAGAGTTTATGTTTATGGATTAGAGTGTGCTTGGCCCTATAGACTGGTTAATCCCTGTTGATGCATGGTTATGTAATGTTTTTATGTTGAGTTGAGAACCAGGCTTGTTGTATGTAATGTTGACCCAGCTAGAGCATTTGATGAGGGCTCTAGCATGGGGAAGTGTATGTTCACAGTTATGTTGTAGCATACGGATCAAGCTTGGTGTATGTTCAGTTTTACAGGTTTTATGTTAAAGTTTTGATCATGTGTGGGATTTGACCAGGTGATAGTATGTATGTTTGGCTTGCTACGGGTCCCGGCGGCCTTAAGCCGATCTGGATCCTAGCGCCGGTGGCGGTTCGGGCCATTACAGAGGGGTATCGGTTTCCGGGTCGTTACAGATGTTTGATTGCAAAATACTAAATTAGTTGCAATATTTGCTATCTCATTCCTATTAGGTGTATCACCCTGGCTACCTGTTGAAACTAAAATCCTCCCACCTCTTGAATTTGAAATCCTCCCACCCTTTGAACCTTTACCTTCTTTAGTACTGCTGTTACCCATTGCAACCCTTTGGACTGTTGAGGTAGATGACATCTATAAATAAAAAATTACATACCATTAATTACAAGGGCCTATACATGCTTAACACAAATGTATTCATAAAAATATATACCTTCAAATACATGTTACCAGAAGTTTCAAATATTATTACCCTAACTCCTTACATTACCTGATAATTATGTAATAATTATATTACTACCAAAACAATATAGGTTTAAAAGTTGCTACTATTGAACAATAGTATATATTTCTTTCTTTTTGTAGTTTTTCTTTGATATGTATTAGATGTCCCAGTTTCATTTGATTTTGTTGGAATAAATAGCCTAATTAGGAGTAGATTACGTAATCATAGGGATTTGCATAATTAACAAATCTTATATATATTGTTTCCTGTACAGACTTATCTTGTTTCCTTAAAATAGGATTGCTTCCTTTTTCTCTCTTGATTTTGTATTGTAAATGTATCTATATATAACCTCCTTTCCGGAGAAGAATACACAACTGAATCATTCACAAATTTCATCATTCAACATGGTATCAGAGCAATTCTGATCCTGAAAGAATTGCTTCACGAATTTCATATCTTGAAACCATCACCATAGCTTACCATTTGCAACATCATATTTTGTATTCCCCATGACCATTATTGTTCAGCCACAACAGAAGTCCAACAAAATATGGAGGACAAATCACAACCTACAGCTAACATTACCCACCTAGGTATTGTTGGTAAGGCAAATGTACTCTCTGTAACTTCTAAGAATAGTACTTGAATTATTGATATAGGTGCATCTAATCATATGACTAGAGATTCATGACAGTTACAATCCATTTGTGCTTCTTAACAATCTGTTATATCTACAACTAATGGTGATACTTTTCCAATTATTGGAGAAGGATCAATTATCTTGTCTAGCACCCTTACTCTAGATACTGTTTTAATTGTTCCATCTATTGAATATAACCTTTTGTCGGTTAGCCAAATAACCTCTTCTCTTGTATGTACTGTAACTTTTTGGCCCTCATTCTATAGCTTTCAAGATATTTTGACTCGAAAGATTATTGGTTATGGTGTTAAAAGGGGTAAACTCTATTACTTGGATCTGACAGAGAATGAGAAACAAAAAAATAACCTTGCATGTCAAACGAGTTGTAGAGACAAAGCTCAAGCAACTATTTAGTTATGGCATCGGCGATTAAGACATATTTCATTTGGATATCTTAATTTTTGAACTCTTCAATAAAAGATGCAAGCTTTCTTCTCATTGTCACATGTCCCAAATCTTGAATCGAGGGTTTTTGATTGCACAATATATGTCCATATTCCAAAAATTTTGTGGAATAAACTTGATCCTTGTGCTAAACGATATGTATTTGTTGGCTACTCCGATTTTCAGAAGGGATACCGATGCTATGATCCACACACAAAAAGATTACATGTGACATTAGATGTGTCCTTTTGTGAATCAGAACCATACTATTCAGGAGGAGTCACCACTCCTTCTCTTCAGGGGGAGAGCTTTAGTGAAGAAAATGTGCCACAAGAAATAATGACATATTTCTTAGAACTAGAGGAAGTAAGTGAAAGTTTTCAGTGTAACAGTCAGCAAGGTCTCCCTGAAAGATGTGATGAAGATTTATTAGTTCCTTTTGGAAAATTACAAATATTAACGTCTGTTGAAAAATCACCAACATTTGAAGAGTTTCCCATGATAACACTATCAACCAAAGAATCAACTCAGAATTTTTTGGACACCAACATTTCTACTCAGGTAAACCCGAGTCCTATACTTGATGAGTGTAATGAAATAAGTAACTCTTGTGACAATTTGGCTCCTAGATATCCACAAAGATCAAATAAGGGTGTACCAAAGAAACAATATGCACCTGACCTTAGAGCCAATGTCAAGTATCCAATTAGTAATTATCTTTCTACTCATAGATTGTCCAACTCATATGCACTTACTATTAATCAATTATCCAAATTATCTATTCCTAGTAGTGTGCAAGATGCCTTAGCAGATCCAAAATAGACAAAGGCGATGAACGAAGAGATGAAGGCCATACAAAAGAATTCTATATGGGAACTTGTTCCTCTACCTGAAGGAAAGAAGATAGTTGGATGTAGATGGGTATACACTGTGAAACTTAAAGCAGATGGAAGCAGTGATAGATATAAGGCAAGGTTGATTACAAAAGGATATACACAAAAGTGTACAGTAGATTATCAGGAGATTTTTGCATTGGTGGCCAAGCTCAACACAATTCGTATTCTTATTTCTGTAGCAGCAAATCGAGGTTGACCTTTGAATCAATTTGATGTTAAAAATGCTTTTCTTAATGGAGATTTGGAGGAGAAAGTCTATATAGAGGGCCCACCGGAGGTTAAACAGAGTACTTCAAATAGAAATAAAGTTTGTAAGTTGAAGAAATTATTGTATGGGCTTAAACAATCACCTAGAGCTTGGTTTGGGAGGTTCACTTCAACGATGAAGGCATTTGGTTATAAACAGAGTAATTCATACGATACTTTATTTATCAAACACAAAGAAGGGAAGGTAACAGCTTTAATTGTGTATGTCGATGATATGGTCTTAACAGGAGATGATCCTTGTGAAATGAAGTTATTGCAGGACTATTTGGCTGCTGAATTTGAAATCAAGGATCTTGGACAACTTAAATATTTCTTAGGTATTGAAATAGCAAGATCAAAATGAGGGATTTTCCTTTCACAGCGGAAGTACATTATGAATTTGTTGACTGAAACTGGAATGCTTGCCTGCAAACCAGCAGAAACTCCGATGGAGGTGAACCATAAACTCAGTTTGTTTACAGAACAAATTCCAACAGATGTGGAATGCTATCAACGATTGGTTGGGAGATTGATCTATTTGACTCACACGAGGCCAGACATAGCATATATTATAAGTGTTGTAAGTCAATTCATGTATAAACTAAGTGAAGAACACATGAATATAGTATATCGGATCTTGAGATACCTGAAGGGGGCTCTAGGCAAGGGACTATTATTCTCAAAGAATGGTACATCAGACATTAAAGGATACAAGGATACTGATTGGGCAGGTAATCAATCAACAAGGCGATTTACTTCGGGTTATTTTACCTTTATAGAAGGGAATTTGGTTACATGGAGAAGTAAAAAAACAAAAAGTTGTGGCGCGGTCAAGTGCAGAGGCCAAATTCAGAGGTGGTTTATGCGAGCTATTGTGTATTAAAAGCGTTTTAAAAGAATTGAGAATAGACAATGCAAGCTTAATGAAACTTTACTGCGATAACAAGGCTGCAATTGAGATTGCACAGAATCCCGTACAACATGATTGCACCAAATATGTTGAAGTTGATCGGCATTTCATCAAGAAAAAGCTAGACTAGAAGATTATACAGTTCCCATTTGTCAAGTCAGAAGACCAGTTAGCTAATATACTCACAAAAGCAGTGTCTGAGAAGATATTCTATGATATGGTTGACAAGTTGGGCATGATAGATATCCATGCTCCAACTTAAGGGAGAGCATTGGAATAAACTGCCTAATTAGGAGTAGATTACATAATCATAGAGATTTGTACAATTAACATATCTGATATATATTGTTTCCTGTAAAGACTTATCTTGTTTTCTTAGAATAAGATTGCTTTCTTTTTCTCTCCTAATTTTGTGTTGTAAATGTATCTATATATAACTTCCTTTTCGGAGAAGAATACACAACAACTGAATCATTTACAGATTCCATCATTCAACAGATTTTCTCTGCCTTTTTAATGGTTGAGGTAGTGTTATAGGAGTTATTCTTTCATGGACAACTTTCTTTGGCCTATCTCTCTTTCTCTTTTCCTATATATAAAGAAGACAATAAATTAATAAATTATTATGCATTGATATAAAAAATATTAAACACTTAGTATAAAAGTATTTACCTGTGTTTAAGATATTTGACTCGCCTCCCTTACAAATGTATTTGACACTTAATTATAACCCCTTTTATGATAATTATAAGCATTACAAATGGTACATTTCATCTGAACTCATGTTTTGGATAGTTTGACCACATTTTTTTTCTTTTCTCTTTCGCTTTATTAGAATCCTTCTTTCTAAGCTTTTAGGCCTCCCAGGCATCTTCTTAAAGGAGGTTGATTATATGGGATATCTATCCACCATATGCCATATTTTTATCCAATTATAGATATCAGAGCATTTTCATATGTGGCAATATATATCTTCTTGTAATAAAAGTTATCAACATACATGATTGGATCCTGCCTCATATAATTGATACAAGCACATGTATGCTTAGAAAGGATATCTATCAAGTCCCACTCTCTGCAACTATATAATGTCTTATTCAAATCAACAACAAACATATCATCCCTATCTGATATTTCAAATGTGTCACCCACAGCACACTTCAAAATGCAATTTTTTGTCAAAAATTTATTTATTTTCAACTATTTCCTAACCCTAAGACAAATAACATCATCTTTCCTGGAAATATTTCTTAAGTTAACATGCATTCTCTCCATTAATATGGTTTTTATTTTTTCAAGCATATCAATCAAGGGCAAGGACCTAGCATTTATAATATAAGAGTTGAAGCACTCATATAACAATCATATCTACCTTGGTAGTTGTGTCATAAAGGCTTTACAAAACAACCTTAGTTCTCTTGCAATAAATTCATCATGTGCAGCTTCACTCTCTTCCTTCATTTCTTTTATTTTTCTCTTGAAATCAGTTTCATGTGTGTAGTAAGTTGCATTCCAGAATAACTTCCTAAACTTTTCTCCTTTGTGTGTTTTCTTCCAGTTGGCCCATATATGCTTAGCACAGTTTCTGTGTTTAGCATGAGGTGCTAAATGGTTAATTACATTTGTAAGTCCTTGGATGGATTTGAAATCATTAAAGAGAAATATGTTAAAATTTGAAAATACAAACAAATAATTAATGAAAATATACCTTTTGTTGCTCGCTAATGAAAGCCCAATCATATCCATCTGTAATAGAAGGTTCTTCAAACAATATTTTAAGGAATCACATCCAACTGTCTTTATTTTCACTCTCAACCATAACCCAAGCTACAAGGAATATTTGATTGTTCCCATCCTTACCTACAACAATCAATAGTGCCCCACCTTGAAATGTTTTCAGAAAAGTGCCATCAAATCCCAAAATTCTCCTACACCCTATTATGAAGCCTTTCGTCAGTGAACTAAATCCAATGTAGAATCTCCTAAAAATAAGCAAATTGGTGATAGGATCAATATCAAGCATAAAATTAAACTTCTCTTCTTTATCTGTCCTAATCAACTCTATCTTACAAGACCTGAGTTTTGCATAATGTTCAGTAAGTGACCCTCTCAACATATTCAAAACTTTCCACTTTCCTCTATATCATTGTTGGAGGGTCATTGTCAGTGAGTACTTTTCCTTTAAAACACTCTGAATTTCTTTTGCACTAAATTCAGGAACCAATATGATTTTTTCCAGAAATTCATGTGCAATCCACTCAGAAGTTATTTGCCTATTTCTAAACGACCTATAGTATGAATGAGTATTTACACATATTTTAATAAAAAATGTTGCCTCATTTTGGATCATACTTCCATATAGCCTCCAAATACAACCATTTTCACATCTAGCATCAATTTTTTTCATTTCAGACTTCATAAATTTCACATTAAATCAATTACATATAGCATATTTTTGGATTGTTGACTTAACTATTTGCTATTAATAAATAACTATTTGCTATCAATAAACCTCATTCCTACTTAAAACTCAATGTTAGTGTGATCACAAGAAGGATCATAGCATAATTCACTACTTCTCAACCCCTCAGCAATAGGACTTGTAAATTCATCATCATTAGCAGGTAGGGTATGCCTAAGATCATCACTCTCTATTTCCTCAGGAATTTCATGTCCACTGTAATTATTACCATGCTCTGAACCAATTTCACATTCTAAATTATCATGTATGCCAACTGTCTTATTAGCATCAGACATATGTTTCTTTCCCTTCCTAACACACTGAAATTGACTATTCCCAGCCACTTGTTTATTTCCCTTCCTAACACATTGAAATTCACTGTCATGTGATAATCTTCAAACGTCTCATCCTTGGAGTTATTATAACCTGAATTCATCTCATCTTCTTCATTACAATCATCATTTAAACTAATAGCATCACCCTCATTTAATTATGAATTGAGCATACAATTTTAGATACAGTAAGGTCATTAGCTTACACAGAGAGATGGATATCACCATTTTTCTTCTGCTTGAGTATCTCTAGTACATTAATGTCACTATACTTCCTAAGTTACCTAATCCTATCTCTATGCTAAGGTCACAAGACGGGTATTCGTCAGGCCCATAATTCGGGTGTTAGTCTTACTAAACAAGATGTTTTATACTAAAAGCTATAAGGTGGGTATTCACGAGGCTCACGATCGGGGTTAGTCCCGATTAATAAAATTTTTCAAAGGTGAGTTTCTGCCAAAAAAGCCACAAGATGGGAAACCGCTAGACACATATCCGGATATTAGTCTCGATTAATTAAAGTATTTTATGCTCAGGCTAAAAGGTGGGTATTTGTGAGGCCATACAACTGGATGTTAATCCTATTTCACAAAAAGTTTATAAGGTATTTTATACCAGGCCACAAGGGCGGCATCAAGGTGCTAGTCCCACTTCACAGAAAGTTTCTAAAGCATTTTTATACCAGGCTACAAGGCAAGTATCTGCCAAGCCATGCAATTGGGTGTTAGTCCTGTTTCACAAAAAGTCTCTAAGGCCATTTCATGCCGAGCCACCATCGCCAAGCAATATGTTCGGTTAATAGTCCCATTGCATAACTTCTCTAAGGCATTTCATGCCCATGCCATAAGGCGGGTATCAGCCATGCCGCATGGTATTGATCCCATTCTTCTAATTTCTCAAGTTATTTATTTCATGGCCACTAGTTAGGCTAGTGACTGAGTGTTATGTGTAGTTAGCAAGCTTATTTTAGATATTTTCTGGCAAAAGCAATGATCACCAAGTTCTTTTTGGCCGGATGTTAAACCCTTTAGCAATTTTTTAGAAATTATTTGGCCATGGTCAGACAAGGGTTATGTTCGAGTATCGAGCATATAAACATTTTAGAAAAAATAATGAGAAAGAGTAAAGAAGGAAAGATTTCTCATTAAAAATGAAAATTATAAAACAGGACAATCGTCATTTATGGGCAGGAGCAGGCAAAGCGACACGAGCATGGAATATCAATCTAAATATGCCACGTGTCCCAAATCGTGAAGACAACTGTTACCTTCGAATATGAAGAATAAAAAACTAGCGGGGGACTTATAATTATCCAAAGTAGACCATGTGCTGGAAGACAGAGTCACATGGCAGGGGTCTGATAAGATGATACTCGATCCCACCAAGAGAAAAGAAGACCCGAACACTTTAGGTCTCAACCCTTCGTCAAAGCTTGCCTTCTGAATTACAGAGCGACGCTCCATGAGAAGTTACCGTTAGAGAATACAATCCAGCAGATCTTTATTATATCTATAATCGTGGAATCGCATATCCACTAATCAGTGTTAATCGGATTTTTAAGAGATGTGATAACCAGCTCCATCTTCTAACCGTATAAAAATAGATGAATACAGAGATCAAGGTATACAATTCTTATGCAACTATTTTTTAGTTCAAAAAATTATATTATATTTGCCATTCTCTTCAGTTTACTAATTTGGGTCTCAAAATGACTGTCATAGACACCAACTATTCATATTCCTTTTTTTACAAGTTAACCAATCGCAATACAAATTTATTTCAGCCATATCATATAAAAATATTTTTATTAAAAATTACGATAATATGTTTTCATAATTATTTTATTTATTAAAATATTACAATAATTTTTTGTCAAAAATATAATCATAATAAAAAATTTAATAATATAGTCAACATATTATTATTCATTATTTATTTATTAATTATATTTAAATAATTATAAATATAAAACTATTTAATATTTTATAAATATATAATTATTCAAATAAAATAATTAAACTTCATTGCTTGATTATTTACAATTGAAAATCAATTAACGGAGTTAACATTCAATTGAAAAAAAACTAAATAGTTACTAAAAAAAGTTAAGAACCGTCTCATAAGTTTTTCTCAAACCTTTAGTTATAATACATCCAGATTATAGCCAATCAGGAGTTGGTAAATATTCATACTGAAAAAGCAAAAAAATATTCAATATTTGGGCCACATTAAAAAAAACCCAGACTATAAACCAAAGTGAGGGTTTGTAAATGGCAATACTATCCTTGTTTACCATGTCAATTGATTTTTTTTTAAAAAAAAAAACTGATATTTTCCCCAATCCCCTACTCAAAAAAAAAAAAAAAAAAAAAAAAAAAACTTTCAATATTTTATATGAATAAATTCAAAAATCAGTCATTTATATAAAACTCTTCATTCATTGATAAATTATTCGTATTCAATCTTATGATTTTTTTTTTAGAATTTGATCATCTATCACTTACTAATTTAATGTGACATATTTAGAAATTTTCTATAGATTAAAATTTAATTCTCCTCTTTTTCAACTATTTATCAATTAAAAAAAATTTAATTCGATAAAAATCTGTCGTTATTCAAATAATAAATCTTCAAAATTAATTAATCATTAATATTTAATGGTGTTCATATTCAATAATAATAAATCATCAAACTTAATTAATCATTAATATTTAATGGTGTTCATATTCAATTTTGGCCTAATTATAAAAATAAGTTAAACATTTTGCATTTTGATAATTTAATTGAAATATTTACATTTTGATGTAAATTATTAAAATTTTAAAATTATAGAAATTTTATTACAAATTTTGAAATAATGTTATAATTTTATCAAATTGTGTAACCTATGTTTCTATTTGATTTGCAGTTGATTTAATCTTATTACTTTTAACTATTTTCAAACATAATTTTGATGTTGATGGTGTATCAAAATTTTTATCATTTAGGTAAATTTGGTGATTTTAGTCACACATATAGAGCAGTATTCGGTTCAAACCGAAAAAACCGATCGAACTGAATCGAATTGAAAATTTAGTTCGGTTTTTTATATATTTCGGTTCGGTTTTTAATTTCAGAAATTTCAATTATTTTAGTTCGGTTTTGATCAGAAAAAAATCGAAAAAATCGAATCGAACTGAATAGTGATAATAATATGTTTTTTTCAATAATATAGAGAAATTAAATTATATTAAAATTAAAAAATTTTAATTAAATTTTAAAATACTAAAAAAAAGTGTAAAAAATAAAAAAATTATTAAAAATCGAAACCAATCAAACCGAACAGAATCGAACCGAATCAGATCGGTTTAATTCGATTCAATTTCTAATCAAAATCGGTTCGATTTAATTTTTATAAACACTAAAATTTTGATTTTCGATTTATTTAGTTCAATTCGATTTTAAATCAAACCGACCAAATGATCATCCCATCCCTACACATATATCATCAGCATCGCTTTAAATATCAATAAAGAAAGATTTGCTTTTTTTTTTTTAATTTTTTTATTTTTTGTGCAGTTTTTTAAAAAATAGTTATTGACCTCCAGCTTCCAACCTCCATTCATAAATGTCCTCATAATCTTCCCTCCCTTCTTCCCTTTCAAATATCACATTCCAACTCAAATTATTAATTTCCAATTTTTTTCCTTTTTAGGTTGCAATAATTTACCAACACAAAACACCATAACCAACTATAATAGACAAAGCACCATAATCCAACACTGCTCTCAACTCACCAAAATCATACCCAACAATGCAATTTCAGGCATGTATTTTTGTCACTCATCCCTCTTTCTCTCTTTTTCTTCTTTAATTTTCCCTCCTTCTTCTTCAATCAATTCAAGTTCATGGAAACTTGCTTAATTTTCATTCACAGGGAACCATCATTATTGCTTCTCTCTTCTCTGCAACTTTTTTGTTCTGTTTCTGCACTTCTCTCAAGGTATTATTTCTTCTTTTCTCTTTTCATTCTTTTTCTGCTCTTGTTCTTCTTTTTGTTTTCTTAATCTAATTATATATTTTGTTTTGGTTGATGTGTTCAGGAGGGGCAAATATGTGTAGCAAATCGGAACTGCGATTCAGGGTTACACTGCGAAACCTGTTTGGCAAATGGAAATGTGCGGCCCCGGTGCACCAGAATTCAGCCCGTAAATCCATTTTCAAAGGTTGATACAGAAGTTCAACATCTGCTCTCAAGTCTCAATTTTTTGGCTATAATTTGAATAAATTTTATGTAATTGTTAATGGGTTTTGGTTTTGGTTGTCTGTCTTTTATCAGGTGAAGGGGTTGCCTTTCAATCGGTACACGTGGTTGACAACCCATAATTCGTTTGCTAGATTAGGAGTGAGGTCTGCTACTGGGTCCATACTTCTAACACCCATGAATCAGCAGGATTCCATTACTGATCAGCTCAATGTATGTTCTCTTTTGCTTTTTTCCTCCTGGTTGGTTACCGAGAAAATAACACAATATTATTAGTGGAATTGTTGCTTTGCTGTCGAATGGTGGATGTATTTTGGCTTTGCTTGAAAGCAAGGCTCTGATGTTGGTCATTTACCAAATTGTCCTTGCGTGTATCGGAAGATCAAAAAATGACACTAGGGTATTTCAGCATTTTTAGTTTCAGTTTAGAATATTATAAAATGGGATTAGTTAAAGCTTTTGGTTTATTTAAATGTCAACTACCAGTGGCAACAATTTTATATAGGATTGGTAATGGGCATGATAACGAAAGAAATAAACTATTAATGTTTGACTATGGTTGTCAACTTTTACGGGGAATATTTATTCTTCTAACATGGATATAAAATGTTGATTTAAAAAGGTATCCTCAATTCATAAGCCTTCTCATTTAAGGGTCTTTGGGGTGTCGTCCAAGGATGGTTGTCTGTCTTAAGCAGCCTTTTCCCTGTTGAAATGTAACATGTAATAGAGATACCATAAAAGAATAGGATTTTCTGTTTCAAGTTGCCCTTTCAAGTGAAACTGCATTTTCCAAGAAAATTCCCATGCTTGACAATAGAGAAATTTTGCAGATACCAATTGTCTTTGTTTGCTATAATGTATATAAAAACTCTATTCTCTAAGCTGGTTGCATTTGGTTGTACACATTTTTCTTTTCAATATTTTATTGATTTGTTGGACTTGGTTAAATGTGAAAGAGAACTCACCAACCAATATTTTGTCGCAAATGACTTGGGTTAGGTGTTTGCGATGACTATGATCATTCTCTCTCTTGTTTCATTTTTCTTTTTGAAAACAATCTTAAATAATCTTTAGGTAACATAAATGATATTCCAAGAAATGCAGTATATTGTGGTGGGAAATTAAATAATGATAAAGTAGGTGATTTGTTGGAAAATTCCCCATTGAGCAGAAAGATTTTTATAATCTGTTTGCTTTTGTTCTCGCGTGATTATGAATTTGGGCAGGCAGGCTATTTGATACAACCTTGACTTCAAAAGCATTTACAACTTGTGGGAATCAGTTAGGTAGTTTAATGCATACATACATACATACATATAAATTGTATTCTTTTATTCAATTGTGCTTCCCATGGAGTTGATGAAATGCAAAATATAGCATAGCCATGTCTCGCAAACTGTGCTATATTATATTGGATTAGGGGATAAACCAAAAAGAAGAATCCCTGTTATCTTGATGGCCAATCTCTTAATATATTATTAAACTTCTAACTATGTTGAATAAGATAAAAGACGAGAACAGGAATAAACAGAAAAGAAAACAGCAAAGAGTAGTACATGAATAAATAATTAAGAAAATAGCTCATTGTGAGCTTCAATGATCACATAACCAAAAATTTTGATTTGTTAGTTGAATTTTTTGGAAAGATATTTCTTATGCAGCGGCCTTAATTATTTTATTTTATTTTTCTGTAGATTTGGTCTGTTTGAATTTGTCAATATGCAACTTGTTCTTTTCTAATAAATTTCTACTCAGAAGTAGTTTTCTCTTGCAGAATGGTGTGAGAGGGTTGATGTTAGATATGTATGACTTTCAGAATGACATCTGGTTGTGTCACTCCTTTGGTGGAAACTGCTACAATTTTACTGCTTTTGTAAGTGCCTAATGGATATTGAGAAACTGACCTCCCAAAGATATTCTTGCCTTTATTGCATATAGAAGTTTAGTTCAAAGAATAATTTATGCATCAAATTTCAGATGAGAATTTTGAACGTAAAATAAAAGATAGATATAATTTAATAAGTACTTCTTTATTCAGATTTTTGAAAAAATGAAATTTTTTAATATTAGAATCTTGGAATGGCTGTCTATTTTCTCTTTCATAGTTGCTTATTCCCTAAACTACTGTTTAATTTGAACTCTAATTTGCTAGCAACCAGCAATTAATGTTTTGAAAGAGGTTCAAGTATTTCTTGAAGCAAACCCATCAGAAATCGTCATTATTATAATTGAGGACTATGTTTCATCACCGAATGGCTTGACAAAAGTGTTTAATGCTGCTGGCCTGAGGAAATATTGGTTTCCTGTATCTCGAATGCCAAAAAATGGTGGAGATTGGCCAACTGTTGATGATATGATCCAGAAAAATCAGCGTCTGGTGGTTTTTACTTCGAAATCAAGCAAGGAAGCTTCTGAAGGAATTGCCTATGAATGGAGATATGTAGTAGAAAACCAATGTGAGCCACTATCTTATATAAACTCACGCAATGGTGAAAATGGAAGAAAACTTTTTACTGGTTGATTTTGAAATCGCAGATGGAGACGGTGGGATGATAGCCGGTTCATGTCCAAACCGTGCAGAGTCACCTGCCATGAACACAACATCAAGGTCATTAGTATTAGCAAATTACTTTCCTGATAGACCAGATGTAACCCAAGCTTGCAAGCATAATTCTGCTCCCTTGATGGATATGGTGAAAACTTGTTCTGCTGCTGCTAAAAGGTGGCCTAACTTCATTGCAGTCGACTTTTACAAGGTATGGATAATACATTTATATCATTTAATATTTTGAACAAGTATATTGAGAAAGTAGTGCCACATATAATCGATTTGCATACAAAACGCTCCAGAGAAGCGATGGTGGGGGAAGTCCACAAGCTGTAGATGTTGCAAATGGCCATCTTGTCTGTGGTTGTGGAAATATTGCCTCTTGCAAGGTATGCTGTAGCCTTTTTTTCATATAAGTTCATCTGTTTATTTCAACTGGTTAATGTTGGATTTATCGGTCGATATTTACTTAATAGAAAAGAGGAAGTAATAGAGATCACAAATTATGTTAGAAATATTGGAAGGTAATGAGATTAGCTTTCTTCTCTACTTAGAAAATGGATACTTGAAACAGTAGTGAAGTATTGAAAGAATGGTGAATTTCTTATTATTTGCAGCCAAATATGACTTTTGGAGTATGTGATGAGCCAGAGGCAGAAATTGCTCCAGTCCCTGGTGGTGCTGATTCCAGCTTTGCTCATTTGGATGTGAGACTGGTTCACCTCCGGTGGCTTCTTGGGGTAATTCTGGTGGTATTTTCCTTGTCAATATGAACATAAAGTCTGCAACTTTGTACTCTTCTGATTCACTAATGAGGGGTTTTTTTTTTCAAAAAAAAAAAAAAAAAGGAAAAAGGAAAAATCCCTCTAACCAGCAGCAACCTATTTAGAATAGTATGTAGTTCTCAAAAGGGATTCATGTGATTGAAACTGTCAATAAAAAAGGATGTCTTTGCTATTTGTAGCTTTTGCTTATTTTTAAACACCGGCTCAATTATGACTTTTATTTGGAGAAAGTATATAAAAGCATTATGCAGTTTTATTGATTTTTCCTTTTAAGTTTTGTGTTTTAATTTATATAAATTTTTTGCTAGTAGTAGGATTTATTAGACATTATTTTGAAAATCAATGAAACCACTGGATTTTTTTTAAAAAAAAAATCAAATATATTGATGGGCATCATGTGATTGTTGCATTGATTAGGAAAACCAACTCCTTGATGTAATCTGGCTGCATGTTCTTTTTGCATTCTACTTAGATGAAATTTAATTTAATAATAAAAAAGGTGGGGTTGAACTTTTACAGCTATATGCAGTGGCTCCCTGTTGCCACCATATACTTGCCGACATTTGATGATTGTATTCTAGTGGCTGTTTGATTGATCAGTGTGGTCAGCACTCACCGGCTATTTTAGGTAGGATTGTTTATACAGAATGAAAATAAACAGGAATAATTTATTATTTAGTTCGATAAAAAAAATTTTAATTAATTTTTTAATTTTTAAAAATATATTAAAATATTTTTAAAAATTTGAAAAAAATTTATCAATCCATTAATCTTAATTTTAGCAGTTAAATATTTTATTTTATAACTCATATGATATAAAAAAATTCATAAGATAATCCCTTCATTTTATAAAATGGTCGGTCCTTTTATATTAAAAATATTTTAAATTTTTATGTAACACACAATGATTAAAATAATAAAAAAATTAATTAATAAATTTTTTAAAATATTAAATATTTTGTTATATAATTTTTAAAATTAAAAAAATTAATTAATGGATTTCCCTAGGTAGAAGTAATCTTTCCATTAGAAAATGATATTTGTTTCAATTTTGTTATTGAATTAATATAATTTTTAAAATTAAAAATAAATAATTAGTAAATAGTTACAATTTTGTAAAACCCATTTTTATATGGCCAACTGATTTAAAAATATTTAAGTTTGCATATATTTATATTTTAATTTTAATTTAATTGATTCAATTTTTGTATTTTAGTGAATTTTAGCCATTTATAAATTTTTAAATTTTAATAATTTATGTGATAATTTAGTTAGCAGAACACGTGTATTATTATTATGGTTATCGATATTGATGACCGCTGAACTTCTGTCACCTGGACTGTAGTCGAGCTCTTATAGGAGAGTCAGGTCGTAACCCGCCAGAGCTCATTAAGCAAGCCTGTCCATTAGCACGCGACTCAAACCACGCTCGAGCAGGCCAGGCAGACTGAGGCTCCCGCCCAACAAAGAGGAGTCCCGCTTACTTGACTTGATGGGTCAGTAGAGGAACGAATCCATCTATATCTAGAACCATGTTAGCACGGACGCCAAAAGAAATTAAATAACTGTCTGACGATAGAAAAAGAGGGCAGTACATTCGTCCGTGCAGTTCTATATGATAGCGATATGTGATATTGTAGCAGACTGGCGGTTATACGTTATTAGATGACAAATGGAAAAAAAGAATAAAGGAAGAAGGTGTGAACCATTCAGACTAGGCTTACACACACATACTAAAATCCTACCCTCTTCTGAATCTCAGATCATCATTTACGTCACTAGACGAAGCATATCTAGCCCTTGGCCATTCGCCCAGTGGGGGATCGACATACTGGGTCCTTTTTCAAAGACGGTAGGGAAGAAGAGGTTCGTGATAGTGGCTGTGGAATACTTCTCCAAGTGGCCAGAGCTAGAAGCTGTACCCACAATCATAACTCGCAAGGTGATAGACTTTGTCTGGGGCAAAATCATATGCCGATTTGGGATTCCAAGAACTCTCATATTAGACAATGGCAAGCAATTTGACTGCAGATCCTTCAAGGACTTCACAGAAAATATGGGCATATGACACAAGTTTTCTTCAGTAGCTCATCCCCAAACAAACAGTCAAACGGAAGTAATGAACCAGGCTATCCTCTAAAGACTGAAAAAATGGCTGGATGGAGCTAAAAAGAATTGGACAGCTGAGCTGAACAATATTCTATGGGCATTTCAGACTATCCTACTTAAAAAGGTATTTTGCATAAGGAAGAGCATAGTGTAAAACCCTGTCCTTTGAAATATGAATAAAAATTGTTATTTCTCCTTTTCTATTTAGTATTCGTAAGAGCAAGTAGAGAAGACCCTAGTGAGGTGGGTGACTGGTCTCGGAATATGACCACCGGTACTAAAAAATCGGTTGAGGGAAAGAAGACCACATTGAGGTGGGTGATCGGTCTCGGAATATGACAATTGGCATCAAAAAACTGGCTGAGGGGAAGAAGACTCTAGTGAGGTGGGTGACTGGTATCGGAATATGACCACGGGCACCAAAAAATTGGCTGAGGGAAAGAATACCCCAGTGAGGTGGGTGATCGGTCTCTGAATATGACCACTGGCAGCAAAAAACTGGCTGAGGAGAAGAAGACTCTAGTGAGGTGGGTGACTGTTCTCGGAATATGACCACGAGCACCAAAAAATTGATTGAGGGGAAGAAGACCCCAGTGAGGTAGGTGACCGGTTTCAGAATATGACCACTGGCGCCAAAAAATCGGCTGAGGGGAAGAAGACCCAATGAGGTAGGTGACCGATCTTGGAATATGACCATCGGCACTAAAAAACCGACTGAGGGGAAGAAGACCCCAGTGAGGTAGGTGACCAATTTCGAAATATGACCATCGGCACCAAAAAATCGGCTGAGGGGAATAAGACCCCAGTGAAGTGGGTGACCAATCTCGAAATATGACCACCGGCGCCAAAAAATCGACTGAGGGAAAGAAGATCCCAGTGAAGTAGGTGACCGATCTCAAAAATGACCACCGGCATCATAAAACCGGCTGGAGAAAAAGAAAATCAACATAAAACAAAGACCATGAGCCTCCCAAAGAAAAATTGAACAATAAACAACCAACCTAAAATAGAACATCGGTTCAAGTAAGATGCAGCAAATAAGGAAAAACTGGATCACAAGAAAAGAGCTTGGAACACTCAGGAATGATGAGTAAAAATCCGATTCCTACCTCATCTAAAGGATTGGGACGCATAACCACGATCATAAACTCAAATTCGATCTCATTGAGGGATACAAATCTCAACAACATCAGAAAGGTTAGAATTTGAATCAATTAAAAGGCTCGATCTATAGGAAAAAGAGGTCTCAATACCATAAAAATGACCTCAGCCCACTTAAAGGCCTTGGGCAAATGAGGGGTAAATCAGGAAAACCCTGTCGAACGAGCTCGCAGGCTAAACATGCAAAAAAAGTCTAAGTATAATATAACCGAGCTCACAACCCGAACGAGCTCGCAAGCTAAACATGCGAAAAAAACCTAAGTATAATATAATCGAGCTCACAGTCCAAACAAGTTTACAGGCTGAACATGCGAAAAAAGTCTAAGTATAATGCAAACGAGCTCACAGCCTAAGTAAAGCTCACAAGCTAAACACATAAAAATATCCTAAGCGTATTAAAACAAGTAAGCCAATGAATTGGCAGGGTTTGTTGGCCGTGTGTGCAAAAATAACCTAAGTAAATAGGTTAACCGAGATCGTAGGATGAAGATTGCTTAAATCCAAAAGGGCATAAACATAAAAAAACCAAGTTCAATGGAGCCACTAGCTCGGAAGAAACAGAAATTACACATCCTGGAATTGTTTACGTAGGTAAGCAAAACACACGTCAAAGTTAAAATTTACAAGCTATCAGCCCAACAAAAGTTCACAAATGATACATAGAAAACAATTTAAATATAAAGTGATAAATAAAATAGACACAAATAAGTCAAGGAAAAATATAAATTTTATTGATTATTTGAATGGGTTACAGATATATCAGGGGAGGGGGAACCAAAACTAACTAAGTCATTTAAAGGTTTGTCCATAATATCCTACCCCTCAGGTTCGGGGGGCAAGCGAGGAGCACCTTTGGGCAAAGGGACCTCTCCGTAATACACCTCTTCGCCATCAAAGTCCACTTCTGGAGCTCGTAGATCCACCAACGGAGTGGAGGGGGCATCCCTAGCCAACTTCAAGCCCTGGTTATTGTTGGAAAATCTAGAGATTATTGCAATCCAAAGGCGCAGCGGAAAAATAAAATTTCTCTGATTTTCTTTTTCCAGAATCCGAGTGCTTCGTTTATTTCATAAGAATGATATGAGACTAACCTGTTAATCTCGTCAAGAAGATACAATGTCGGACTGATGGTGCTGCCTTTTCAAATGAACACTGATCAAGCATAAATTAGCCACATTTTTATTATCTTTTTTATTGCTTATTTACACATTTTTTAGCTTAATTTATGGTTTTTATCTTGTTTTTACAGAAAAGGAAGAAATTGGAGAATTGGAGAAAAAGTGCAGAAAGTTGACAGAAAAGTGATCGGGTCAGTGATTTGCCCAGTGATTCGCCCAAATCAAGCTGAAGCAGAAACCAGGAGGCAACAGGCAGAAGTGATAAGGTCAGTGATTTGCCCAGGACACTCGAAGACACTGGCCAAATCACTCGCAGAAGACAGAGAGAACTGACTCGCAGAAACGTGATCGGGTCTGTGATTTGCCCAATCACTTGAAGAAACTGGTCAAATCACCGGGCAAGTCACTTTGACAGCAGAAACTGACAGCAGAGCGGGAAATTGGGCAGAAAACAGAAATCCGAATTTTCAGATGTCCAAATCCAACCCAATCACTACCAACATAAAACCAAGAGCCACGAAAGAGCTTCTCATCCAAGGAATTCCAATTGCAATTAAATTCAACATCAAAAGAGGAGTCAAACACCAAATCAAAAAGGGATTTCAAAACCCTAGATAGATAGAATTCTTCAGCTATAAAAGGAGAGCCTCCAAACCAGCAAAAGGATCATCTGGTCAGCAACTCAGCATCATCTCTCAGCACCAGAAACTCTGCAGAAATTCTCTTTTCTTCTTTTCATCTTTTCTTTGTGTATTTTGTCCACCATGAGTGGCTAATTTCCTTCCTTTTCTAGTTGAAGTTGGTGAATTTCAGATTTTGTGATGAATTGAGAGATTTAAATCTCCATTGTTAAACTCTTATTTACTTTCAATATTTATGCAATTTGATCTTTCCATAATTATTATTTTGCTTTTAGAATCAATAAGGGCCCATTGCTTTTAAATTGCTTAAGTAATATTGTTTGAATAATTTAGGTCCGTAATTGCTTAGGTTGTTCAAATACACATTTAATCAAATTGCATAATCTAAACTTGACCACGCGGTTGGCAAGGATAGAATTGGGTTTCTCTAAGTCTTAATGCAGTCAACAGTTGTTCGATGCCAAAGGCCCCAAGGACGTTCCTTGGCAACTTGTTAACTAGTGTTTGATTAGCGAACGTTTCCTAATCAAACTAGAACTAAGGAGGAATTTAGATAGTGAGAAGCGTCTTCCACATCATAAACTAATTTATTGAGATAAATAGGAGTATTAAAGAATCAATGATCAATTCTAAACAATCTGAAATAGATCCATACTTCAACTAGAAGCTTTTCTCTTATTGATTTACTCATCTTTAAATTATTGCTTTTTTTTTTGTTATTTAGTGTTAATCCATCAACTCAAAACCCCCCTCTTTTAATTACTTGTTATTTACTTGACCTAATCATTATTAGGAAAATCATTGGTGTCAATTCCTTGTGGTTCGACCCTATTGCCACTATCTACAAGTTTATTGTTGATTGTTTAATAGGTTTATTTTTGACGGCTTCGACAACCGCTTATCAAAAATTGGCACCGTTGCCGGGGAATTGATTTAAATTAACGTATTTTCCCTTTATGACCAGGTCTGGTCGTAAAGACACTCTTCTTTACGACCCTGAGATTGAGAAAACCGCCAAGCACTTAAGGAAGCAAGCAAATTTGAGGAACCAAGCCTCAAAAGCATCTTCATCAGCAACACCATCTCACAGAACAGTTACTGCACCTACTGATTTTTCTGCACCAGCTGAAGCACTTGCTGTCACATCTGCCCCTGCTGCAGAATTTGTTGCACCAGCAGACATACCTGCTGTCACGCCAAACACTGCTGCGTTTGAACCAGATACCCGAATCCGGGTTACTGTAGAAATTCCTGAAATGGCAGAACAACCTGCTGCTGAAGCTGAAAATCAAGCTAGAAACTTGCCTGTCCAAGCTCCACAACAAAGGGAGAGAACCCTCGGAGATCAGGGCAGTGATTTGCCCAGTTCACTAGTAGAAACTGACCCGATCGCTGGTCAAACTGAGCTGTCCAGTAGTGATCTGCCCAAACCACCAGAGAAGGCAGAAAGTGATTTGCCCAAATCACCAGAGAAGGCAGAATCCAGTCAAAGGCAGAAACAGCAACCAGCAGAAAAATTCAAGATACCTCCTCCCTTCCCAAAGAGATTTGCAAAGTCCCAAAAGGAGAAAGAGGAAAAAGAGATATTGGAGACACTCCGCAAGGTGGAAATCAACATTCCCCTACTTGATGCTGTAAAGCAAATTCCAAGGTATGCCAAGTTTCTCAAAGAGCTATGCACCAACCGAAGGAAACTTACTGAACGTGAAAAGGTAAGTGTGGGGGAGTGTGTTTCAGCTGTAATCCAAAGGAAACTTCCAACCAAATGCAAGGATAGAGGGATGTTCGCGGTTTCATGCAAGATAGGCAATGTGGGAATAAAGAAGGCCATGTGTGACCTTGGAGCTTCAATAAATGTCATGCCACTTTCCATTTTTAACTTGTTGAATGCAGGTACACTCAAGGGCACCAGTATTGTGATCCAATTGGCTGACCGATCCGTCGTCCATCCCAAAGGAGTGCTAGAAGATGTGTTGGTACAAGTTGACCAACTAGTCTTCCCAGCAGATTTTTATGTGATTGACATGGAGGAGGATAAGGGCAAAATCACCTCTGACATCTTACTTGGGAGACCATTCTTGAGCACAGCAAGAACAAAAATTGATGTGCATGATGGCACATTGACTATGGAGTTTGAAGGGGAAGTTATCAAATTTAATGTTTATGATGCCATGAAATTCCCCAATGATGTTTCTCCTGTTTATGGCCTTGATGTTATTGATGATTTAAGTCAAGAAATTTTTGATTTTGATCAAGAAAACTTACTTTATGAAGGTCTTTGCAGGAAAGGAGAAGTGGACAGCAACATCACTGAAGCAGAAAAAACAGCAGATTGCTGTAACTTGCTGGATGTGGGTGATTTGCCCAGTGATTTGCCCAGACCACCAGATAATCTGCTCAAATCACAGACCAAATCACTGGAGCAGAAAGACTTGACAGAAAGTGATTTGCCCAGACCACCAGATAATCTGCCCAAATCACAGCCCAAATCAGACAGCAAACAACAGAAATCAGCACTAGAACTGAAACCATTGCCAAGCCACCTCAAATATGCCTACTTGGGAGCTGGAAATTCACTTCCAGTCATTATTTCTAACCAGCTCAGCCAAGAAGAAGAGGAAAAGCTCCTTGATGTGTTAAAGAAGCACAAAAAAGCAATTGGGTGGACCTTGGAGGACATAAAAGGCACCTCAAGACCATTCGGTGGAGGCTCAAGACAGGATGCAGCACATGGAAAGCATGTTGCAGCTGCTGGTTCAACATTTTCTGCCCCAGCACCGTGACAGATAGCTATTTGCCCAGTGATTTGCCCAGTGCTTGCCCAGTGCTTGCCCAAGTCACTGGCCAAATCACCCACAGGCCAGGAAGTCCCTTTCCCTTTTCTCCTTCATTTCTCTCTATATATATTCAAACATTAAGGACAATATTTGGGATAGGTGTGGGGGTACTGGAGAGTATTTATTCACTGATCACACCATCTTTTGATTTCTTTTTGATTTCTTTTTGTTTCTTTTTGTTTCTTTTTGTTTCTTTTTGTTTCTTTTTTCTTTTTGCATTATTCTTATCCTTTTTTTGCACACACCAGAATTTTTTTTCTGTAACGACCCGAGAATCGGACCGCTACCGGCGCTAGGATCCGGGTCGACTTAAGGCCGCCGGGACCCGTAGCAAGCCAAACATACATCCTGTAAACCTGTATAATCCCATACATGATCAACAACATGCATAAAAATTAAAACTTTTTATTCCCTGAACATCAACCAAACTCAACCTGTGCATAAACATAAACATAACTTTGATCCCTCTGTGGGATCTCATCTGTGCCCCCAATGGGAAACATAACATCTGTTGAGTTGGTTTACATTAACATCATCAAAATCTCTATGATCATGTATAAAAGGGATACAACAATCTATGGTCAAGCACACACTAACATCCATAAACCTCATTACATAACTATACTGTACTTTTACATTACAATTAGATCATGTCCATTGCTAGCTATTACATAAGCATAACTTCTTTACTCTATCCGGACTCCCGCACTATACTGTACCTGCAAACCTGGGGGTAAAGGGAGGGGGGTGAGCTAAAAGCCCAGTGAGTAGAGCTATTAAAACACATTAACACTATGCTCTATGAAATGCATCATAACACAAACAATTCACATAAGGGTTGGGTGAACTCGTCACCAATTAGTCCAAGTTAACTCTGTGCCAGGCCTGTAGAATGGGGCCTGGTCTTCCTGTCATAACATACATTACTTACCATTTTCCCAGGGCCTCCTCTGGCTCCTGGTCTTCAAGTCCCATAACCGTGTTAGACCATAGGATGGAATCCCGGTCTTTCCTTACTCTGTGCCAGGCCTGTAGACTGGGGCCTGGTCTTTCTTACTCTGTGCCAGGCCGTAGCATGGGGTCCTGGTCTTCCTGTCTTGGACTAATTGGGTCATCCAACATTCACCCACATCAACAACAATTTATGCAATGCGGCATATTCGTGAAAACTAATGCAATCATCCTATTGCATAATCATGATGCATGAAACATGATAAAGCATTTAATTTAAAAGATTAAGTTTTAGTTCCACTCACCTCTGGCTGACTCTGACAACACCGAAGCAGCTGAACTCACTGCTGGGGTCCTCGGTTCCTCGGGTCCGAACCTACACGGGTGGACTCAAATGAGGGACCAAACATACTTGAACATAACTCTAAAATATTCCCCAAAAACCCCCTAAAACAACTTGAAAATATCACATAGAGATATGCATGAAGTGGCTGAACATGGCACTTTCGGCGGCACCTTCGGCGGCTGAAAGTCCTGGACAGATCCGAAAGTCAGGCACTTTCGGCGGCACCTTCGGCGGCCGAAAGTCCCAGACAGAGACGAAAGTCTCTTTTCGGGGGCAACTTCGGCAGCCGAATGCTGCCTCCACAAAGGGGGTTCGGCGGCCGAAACTCCCTTCGGCGGCCAAACCTGGTTTCTGCCAGAAGGGCAGAAACTTGGTTCACATGAACCCCTTGCCTCCCAAAACCTCAAATCAAGCATATATCTCAACCATATCATGCATACAAGTTCCTAGGGGCCTCAAAACATCAAATACCCCAACTACAACACTTCAAACATACTCAAACAATACACATTGTTCAAAACATCAATATTAACCCATAAACTCAACATATACCCTAACATGCATTTCTACCCATAGATCTTGCATAAAACTTATTTAAAACACATAAGGAGCTTAAGATCGGCTCTTACCTCTTGAAGATCGAGAGGGAGACGACCTAAACTTGGAGATCCACGAAAATGAGCTCCTGAGTTCCCAAAGCTCCAAAACTTGTTTCAAAAGCTTAAATCTTCAAAACCAAGTGAAAACAAGTGAAAATCTTGAAAGATTTAGAGGAAGAACATCAAAAATGGGTGAGGGACGGCGAAGACTCACCTTGGCCGAAAATGGGAAAAAGCTCGCCCGTTTTCGGCTAAGGGACCCTTTTATAGTGGCTGGCCAGACCACGTTCGGGGGCCGAATGTGCCTCCACATGCATGCCATGTTCGGCGGCCGAACTTGACTTTCGGCGGCCGAACTTGACTTTCGGCGGCCGAACCTGGACTTCCCTCACTCATGCTTTCGGGGGCCTAACGTGCCTCCAAAACGCATGCATGTTCGGCGGCCGAACTTGACTTTCGGCGGCCGAACCTGAGTTTTCCTCCAAAGACTTTTTATGCAAAAACTCATTTTATTTAATACTTACAAATCATAAAACACATTAAAACATTTTTATAAAACATGAGTCTACCCTTCTAGAGGTCTCCGACATCCGAGATTCCACCGGACGGTAGGAATTCCGATACCGGAGTCTAGCCGGGTATTACATTCTCCCCCCCTTAAGAACATTCGTCCCCGAATGTTCCTCAACTAGTACACGCATATCATAAAACGTAACATACATACTAAACACATAGAACACATAGAGACTAACCTTAAAAGAGATGAGGATATTGCCGGAGCATGGACTCCTGTGTCTCCCAAGTGCATTCTTCCATATTGTGGTGGTTCCACAGGACTTTCACCATCGGGATTTCCTTGTTTCTCAGCTTCCTGATCTGGGTGTCTAGGATCCGTATTGGCTGTTCAACATAGGTGAGATCCTCTTGGATCTCCACATCAGGCTCACTAAGAACCTTGCCCGGATTTGACACGAATTTTCTCAACATAGAAACATGGAAAACCGGGTGGATTCTTGCCATAGAAGCAGGTAAATCCAGCTTGTACGATACATTCCCAATCTTTTGCAAGACTTCAAAGGGTCCGATGTACCGCTGAGCCAGCTTACCCTTCTTCCCGAATCGAACCACTCCTTTCATTGGAGACACCTTAAGCAATACCAGATCCCCCTCCTGAAACTCTACTAGCCTTCTGCGGATGTCTGCATAACTCTTCTGTCTGCTTGCAGCCGTCTTGATTCTCTCTCTGATTAAGGGTACCACCCTGCTGGTGATCTCTACTAGTTCAGGCCCTGCCAAGGCCTTTTCTCCAACTTCCTCCCAGCAAACAGGTGACCTGCACTTCCTTCCATATAAAGCTTCATATGGAGCCATCCCGATGCTAGCATGATGGCTGTTATTGTAGGCAAACTCCACCAGAGGTAGATGCTGCCTCCAAGAACCGCCAAAGTCCAGCACACACATTCTTAGCATATCTTCTATGGTCTGGATGGTCCTCTCTGACTGTCCGTCTGTCTGTGGGTGGAAGGCAGTACTGAAATCCAACCTAGTACCCATGGCATTCTGCAGACTCCGCCAAAACCTGGAGGTGAACTGGGGCCCTCTATCTGACACAATGGAAACAGGAACCCCATGCAGTCTGACTATCTCATCAACGTACACCTGCGCCAACTTGTCCACAGAATAGCCACTCCTGACAGGGATGAAGTGAGCAGATTTGGTGAGTCTGTCCACAATCACCCATATGGAGTCCAATCTGTTGGACGTCGCCGGTAACCCCACTACGAAGTCCATAGCTATATTCTCCCATTTCCACTCTGGAATAGGTAGCGGGTTAAGCATCCCAGCCGGCTTCTGATGTTCCAGCTTCACCCTCTGACATACTTCGCAGGCGGACACAAACTGTGCCACTTCTTTCTTCATCGCTGGCCACCAATAAACTTTCTTCAAATCCTGATACATCTTGGTGGCTCCAGGGTGAACGCTGTATCTTGCATTATGAGCCTCTCTCATAATGTCTCCTTTTAGCCCTATGTCATCTGGTACACACAATCGACTCCCATAGCGGAGGATCCCCTTGTTGTCGAATCTGAACTCGCTGTCTTTGCCCGACTGAACAGTCCTGGCAATCTTTACTAACTCTGGGTCCTCATGCTGTTTCTGAGCCACCTGCTCCAGAAACACGGGTGTCACTTTCATCTGAGCAACCAAGGTACCTGTACCAGACAACTCCAACTGTAGACCTTCCTCAATGAGCTTGTAAAACTCCTTCACCACTGGTCTCCTCTCTGCCGTGATGTGGGATAGACTGCCTAGTGACTTCCGGCTTAGGGCGTCTGCCACGACATTCGCCTTACCCGGATGATACTGAATCTTGCAATCATAGTCACTCAGCAACTCTACCCATCTCCTCTGTCTCAAGTTCAAATCTCTTTGACTCAAGATGTATTGCAGGCTCTTATGATCTATAAAGATCTCACATTTTACCCCATAGAGGTAGTGCCTCCACATCTTGAGTGCAAAGATTACTGCTGCCATCTCAAGGTCATGTGTGGGGTAATTCAACTCATGCTTCTTTAGCTGCCTAGAAGCATAAGCAATCACCCTCTCATTCTGCATAAGCACACAACCCAGTCCCACGCGGGACGCATCACAAAAGACTGTAAAGTCCTCTCCACTAGATGGCAGAGCTAAAACTGGTGCTGAAGTCAACCTCTTCTTGAGCTCTTCAAAACTCTCCTCGCACTGGTCGGTCCACAGAAACTTCTGATTCTTCCTGGTCAGTCTGGTTAGAGGAGCTGCAATTTTCGAGAAGTCCTGAACGAACCTCCTGTAGTAACCTGCCAAACCCAAGAAACTCCTGATCTCTGTTACTGAAGTGAGTCTAGGCCAGTTAGCCACAGTTTCTGTCTTCTTGGGGTCTACCTCAATCCCATCCTCTGACACTACATGCCCCAAGAACGAAATGCTCCTCAGCCAGAACTCACATTTAGAGAACTTGGCATACAAGCCATGTTCCCTCAAGGTCTGTAGAACCAACCTCAGATGATGGGCATGCTCCTCTGCATTCCTGGAATACACTAAGATATCATCTATGAAGACAATAACGAAGTGATCCAGGTACTGACTAAACACTCTATTCATGAGGTCCATGAATGCTGCAGGGGCGTTAGTTAACCCGAACGGCATCACAAGGAACTCAAAATGCCCATATCTGGTCCTGAAAGCGGTCTTTGGTACGTCCTCTTCCCTGATCCTCAACTGATGATACCCGGACCTCAGATCTATTTTGGAGAAACAACCCGCTCCTGCTAGCTGGTCGAATAGATCGTCGATCCTTGGCAATGGGTACTTGTTCTTGGTAGTGACTTTGTTCAACTGCCTGTAGTCGATACAAAGCCTAAGGGATCCATCCTTCTTTCTCACAAACAAAACTGGAGCACCCCAGGGTGAGGTACTCGGTCGGATGAAGCCCTTGTCTACCAGCTCCTGCAACTGCTCCTTCAACTCTTTCAATTCTGCTGGCGCCATCTTGTAGGGAGGGATAGAGATCGGTCGGGTTCCAGGCATCAGTTCTATTTCGAACTCTATCTCCCTAGCAGGTGGTAAACCTGGCAGTTCGTCTGGGAACACATCTAAGAACTCTCTAACCACTGGCACCGAGGCGGGCTCTCTAACCTGATTATTTAGCTCTCTCACATGAGCCAAATACCCCTGACATCCCTTCCTAAGCAACCTACGAGCCTGAAGAGCTGAGATCATACCTCTAGGTGTACCCCTCCTGTCTCCTCTGAAGACAACCTCTGATCCATCCTGACCTCTGAACCTGACTACCTTGTCCCTGCAGTCCAAGGTAGCACCATGGGTAGATAATCAGTCCATCCCTAGAATGACGTCAAAATCTGTCAAATCTAGAACCACTAGGTCGGCGGACATGCATCTCCCCTCAACAAAAACTGGACTACACTGACAGACTGACTCTGCCACTAATGGATCACACTTGGGTCCACTGACCCAGAGAGGACACTCTAACCCAGAGATCATCAATCCCAACCTCTCTACGGCCCTCGGAGCAATAAAGGAATGAGATGCACCAGGGTCCATCAATGCATATACATCCGAACATCCAATGACGAGATTACCTGCCACCACGGTGTTGGATGCGTCTGCCTCCTGCTGTGTCATTGTGAAGATCCGTGCTGGGGCTGATGGACCTTCACCTCTGAAACCCGCTGAAGAAGAGGCTGCTCCTCTCCCTCTGCCTCTGCCACTGGCCTGAGTCATGGCTGGAGCTGCTGGCTGCGCTACACTGCCTGAAGCTGTCTGCTGGGACTGAGCCATCGGGGCCGCTCTTGGACAATCTCGAGCTATATGCCCCTCCTGACCACATCTAAAGCAGGCGTTCGTCCCAAACCGACATACTCCCTTGTGTGGCCTACCACACTTTGCACAAACTGCATTATCCGCACCAGAGCTTGAGCCACTCCCAAATCCCAGACTAGACTTGACCTTGTTCCAGAACTTATTCTTCTTACCCTTGGGTTTACTCCATCTCTTACTGCCTAAAGTTGCTGCACTCAGGGTAGAGGGATCTAACCTTCCCCCACCCGGAGTTTTAGAACCAGAAGCTTGTGCCACTGTCTGCTTAACTGTCCCCTGAATGATGGCACTAGCCTCCATTCTCCTAGCCATGTCTACTATGGCGTGAAAACTCTCTCTATCTGCTGACTGTACCAAGGAGGAATACCTGGGATGGAGCTTCATGATATACCTCCTCGACTTCTTCTGGTCTGTGCTAAGGTCCTGCCCAGCAAATGGCAGCAACTCCATAAACCTGTCAGTATATTCGTCTACACTCATGTCATCAGTCTGCCTCAACTGCTCGAATTCTATCATCTTCAATTCCCTTGAACTATCAGGGAAAGCCCATCCTGCAAACTCGTTTGCAAACTCTTCCCAAGTCATGCTGTCCACTCTCGGGTTCACATAATTCTTGAACCACTCCCGTGCCTTCTTGCACTTCAGTGTGAACCCAGCCATCTGAATGGCTCTACTGTCATCCGCCCCTATCTCATCTGTAATTGCCTTGACCCGCTCCAAGTACACGAACGGATCATCACCGGTTCCAAACTGGGGAGCGCCCAGCTTCATATAGTCTGTCATCTTAACCTTGCTCCCACTGGCTGAGCTAGGTCTAGGTGGTTGAGCAACTGGGGCTGCTGGTTCTGCAGGTGGTGGAGGTGGTGCAACATTTTCTGAGGTAGGGTTTGCTGGATTTGGATAGTAGGGTGGAGGTGGATACATTGGGTACTGAGAGTATGGTGGGTAGTATGGTGGGTATGGCATCTGTGTGGGATAAGGGGTGAAACTAGGGTAATCTGATGTACCTCCCATCGAATACCCGGGATGTGGCGAGAAATGTGGGTAGTGAGCTGGCTGTACAAATCCCGAGGCCTGAGTGCCTCCTTGGGACTCTCCCATTCCTTCTTCTGACATACTGACTCCCAAACTGCCATCCCTTCTCTGTTCTACATCCATATCATCCCCCATGCCCTCAGACACTCCTCCCTGAACTGTTCCTCTGACTGATCTGCTTCTACCCAGATCCAAAGACCTTCTAGGGTCTCTTGCTGCTCTTTCTCTGTTAGACCTACTAGACATTGCCCTAGGCAATGCTGGAGGACGGGCGCTCATGCCCTCATCCTCAGGTGGTACTCCAGTCAATCTTGCTGATCGACGAGTTCCTCTCATCCTGTTTTCTAAAAAAAACAGTGCACATCACAAGCAACATTAGCATCATATGGTTCATGTGGGCACACATGAACCCGCATCACAAACATCACATAGCATATCATTAATGCGCATGCATATGTCATGGCATTTCACATCATCATGCAAGACAGGACTCCACATCCTATCCTAGTGGACATGATCTTTTCCTATTGTGCTTGACCTTCTATAACCTCTATGAGCCCGACACTCTAGGTCCGACCAGATGAACCTAGGGCTCTGATACCATTCTATAACGACCCGAGAATCGGACCGCTACCGGCGCTAGGATCCGGGTCGACTTAAGGCCGCCGGGACCCGTAGCAAGCCAAACATACATCCTGTAAACCTGTATAATCCCATACATGATCAACAACATGCATAAAAATTAAAACTTTTTATTCCCTGAACATCAACCAAACTCAACCTGTGCATAAACATAAACATAACTTTGATCCCTCTGTGGGATCTCATCTGTGCCCCCAATGGGAAACATAACATCTGTTGAGTTGGTTTACATTAACATCATCAAAATCTCTATGATCATGTATAAAAGGGATACAACAATCTATGGTCAAGCACACACTAACATCCATAAACCTCATTACATAACTATACTGTACTTTTACATTACAATTAGATCATGTCCATTGCTAGCTATTACATAAGCATAACTTCTTTACTCTATCCGGACTCCCGCACTATACTGTACCTGCAAACCTGGGGGTAAAGGGAGGGGGGTGAGCTAAAAGCCCAGTAAGTAGAGCTATTAAAACACATTAACACTATGCTCTATGAAATGCATCATAACACAAACAATTCACATAAGGGTTGGGTGAACTCGTCACCAATTAGTCCAAGTTAACTCTGTGCCAGGCCTGTAGAATGGGGCCTGGTCTTCCTGTCATAACATACATTACTTACCATTTTCCCAGGGCCTCCTCTGGCTCCTGGTCTTCAAGTCCCATAACCGTGTTAGACCATAGGATGGAATCCCGGTCTTTCCTTACTCTGTGCCAGGCCTGTAGACTGGGGCCTGGTCTTTCTTACTCTGTGCCAGGCCGTAGCATGGGGTCCTGGTCTTCCTGTCTTGGACTAATTGGGTCATCCAACATTCACCCACATCAACAACAATTTATGCAATGCGGCATATTCGTGAAAACTAATGCAATCATCCTATTGCATAATCATGATGCATGAAACATGATAAAGCATTTAATTTAAAAGATTAAGTTTTAGTTCCACTCACCTCTGGCTGACTCTGACAACACCGAAGCAGCTGAACTCACTGCTGGGGTCCTCGGTTCCTCGGGTCCAAACCTACACGGGTGGACTCAAATGAGGGACCAAACATACTTGAACATAACTCTAAAATATTCCCCAAAAACCCCCTAAAACAACCTGAAAATATCACATAGAGATATGCATGAAGTGGCTGAACAGGGCACTTTCGGCGGCACCTTCGGCGGCCGAAAGTCCTGGACAGATCCGAAAGTCAGGCACTTTCGGCGGCACCTTCGGCGGCCGAAAGTCCCAGACAGAGACGAAAGTCTCTTTTCGGGGGCAACTTCGGCAGCCGAATGCTGCCTCCACAAAGGGGGTTCGGCGGCCGAAACTCCCTTCGGCGGCCAAACCTGGTTTCTGCCAGAAGGGCAGAAACTTGGTTCACATGAACCCCTTGCCTCCCAAAACCTCAAATCAAGCATATATCTCAACCATATCATGCATACAAGTTCCTAGGGGCCTCAAAACATCAAATACCCCAACTACAACACTTCAAACATACTCAAACAATACACATTGTTCAAAACATCAATATTAACCCATAAACTCAACATATACCCTAACATGCATTTCTACCCATAGATCTTGCATAAAACTTATTTAAAACACATAAGGAGCTTAAGATCGGCTCTTACCTCTTGAAGATCGAGAGGGAGACGACCTAAACTTGGAGATCCACGAAAATGAGCTCCTGAGTTCCCAAAGCTCCAAAACTTGTTTCAAAAGCTTAAATCTTCAAAACCAAGTGAAAACAAGTGAAAATCTTGAAAGATTTAGAGGAAGAACATCAAAAATGGGTGAGGGACGGCGAAGACTCACCTTGGCCGAAAATGGGAAAAAGCTCGCCCGTTTTCGGCTAAGGGACCCTTTTATAGTGGCTGGCCAGACCACGTTCGGGGGCCCAATGTGCCTCCACATGCATGCCATGTTCGGCGGCCGAACTTGACTTTCGGCGGCCGAACCTGGACTTCCCTCACTCATTGTAACGCCCCGGAAATCCGGACCGCTACCGGCGCTAGGATTCAGGTCGGCTTAAGGCCGCCGGAACCCGTAGCAAGCCTACATACATCCTGTTTACCTGTTTAATCCCATACATGATCAACAAACATACATAAGAATTAAAAACTTTTCTTTTTCTTCATTCACCAAACTCAACCTGTGCATGCACTATAATCATCATATACATAAACATTAATCCCTCTGTGGGATTTCATCAAAGCCTCAATGGGCAATATATATCCTGTGTTGAGTTGGTTCACATATACATCATAAAATAAGATCATGTACATACCAAGGGATTAACATACACTATGGTCAAGCACAACTCTATCCTCAATAACATAATTACATTACATTCTTATCATTTTCATGTCCACATACTCTAACTATTACATACATATGACTTTTCTCTTCTTTTCTTCTCTATCAATCCCGTACCTGCAAACCTGGGGTTAGGGGAGAGGGGTGAGCTAAAAGCCCAGTGAGCAGAAACTAAAAACATCATATTAAAATTCATGCTTTCATGAAATGCATCACATCACAGACAATCCACATCAAGGGTGAACCTGTCACCAATTAGTCCCAACATAGTCTCGTGCCAGGCCGTAGCATGGGGTCCTGGTCTTCCTGTCATAACATACATAAGTCTCGTGCCAGGCCGTAGCATGGGGTCCTGGTCTTCCTGTCATATCATATATAAAGCCTCGTGCCAGGCCGTAGCATGGGGTCCTGGTCTTCCTGTCATACATATATAAAGTCTCGTGCCAGGCCGTAGCATGGGGTCCTGGTCTTCCTGTCATATCATACATAAAGTCTCGTGGACTAATTGGATCATACAGCATTCACCCACAACCACAAAATAAAATGCAATGCGACATATTCGTGAACTAATGCAATCAGCCTATTACATGTCATCATGATGCATGAAACATGCTCAAATCATTTAATTGCTTGATTTAAAACATTAAGCTTGTTTCCACTCACCTCTGGTTAGCTCTGACCAGACACTGAAGCAGCTCACTCACTGCTGGGGTCCTCGGTTCCTCGGGTCCGAACCTACACAGGTGGACTCCAATGAGGGACCAAACATATATAAACATAGCTCTAATATATCCCCCAAAAACCCCCTAAAACATCAGGAAAACATCACAGAAAATATGCATGAAAAGGCTGAACAGGGCACCTTCGGCGGCACCTTCGGCGGCCGAAAGTCCTGGACAGAGACGAAACTCAGCTAGGTTCGGCGGCACCTTCGGCAGCCGAAAGCTGCCTTCACAAGAGGGGTTCGGCGGCCGAAACTCCCTTCGGCTGCCGAACCTGGTTTCTGCCAAACGGCAGAAACTTGGTTCAAATGAACCTCCTGCCTCCCAAAACCATAGATCATGCATATTTCTCAACCAAAACACACACATACAAGCTCCTAGGGGCCTCCAACATGCATATACCCCATCTACAACACTTCATTCACACACAAACAAGCTACATTGCTCAAACATCATCAAAACCCATAAACTCAACATATACCCTAACATGCATTCTACCCATAGATCTTACTTAAAACTTGTTTAAAACATAAAAAGGGTTCAAGATCGACCCTTACCTCTTGAAGAAACGAGAGGAAAGCGATCCTAGCTTGGAGATGGAGAGATTAAGCTCTTTGAACCTCCAAGAACTCAAAACTTGCTCAAAGCTCACAAATCTTCAAAACAAAGTTATAAACTTGTTTAAAACCATGAAAGATCTAGAGGAAACACTCCAGATCGAGGGAGGAACGGTGGAGACTCACCTTGGCCGACAATGAGAGAGAAAAAGCTCGCCCGTGCGGACCAAGGGGACCCTTTTATAGTGGCTGGCCAGGCCACGTTCGGGGGCCGAATGTGCCTCCGCATCCATGCAATGTTCGGCGGCCGAACATGAGGTTCGGCGGCCGAACCTGCACTTCCCTCACTTAGACTTTCGGGGGCCTAACGTGCCTCCCAAAGTCCATGCATGTTCGGCGGCCGAAAGTGAGTTTCGGCGGCCGAACTTGAGTTTTTCCCTTAAAGAATTTTCATGCAAAAACTTATTTAAAATCATACTTAAAACATTAAAATTCATGAAAACATTTTATAAAACATGCCTTTACCCTTCTAGAAGTTCCCGACATCCGAAATTCCACCGGACGGTAGGAATTCCGATACCGGAGTCTAGCCGGGTGTTACATTCTCCCCCCCTTAAGAACATTCGTCCCCGAATGTTCCTCAACTAGCACATGCATAGCAAACAACACAACATATATAAGCACATAAACACATAGGGATCTAACCTTAAAAGAGATGAGGGTATTGCTGGAGCATGGACTCCCGTGTCTCCCAAGTGCATTCTTCCAAGTTGTGGTGGTTCCATAGGACTTTCACCATCGGGATTTCCTTGTTTCTTAACTTTCTGATCTGGGTGTCTATGATCCGCACTGGCTGTTCAACATAGGTGAGATCCTCTTGGACCTCCACATCAGGCTCACTAAGAACCTTGCTCGGATCTGACACAAACTTCCTCAACATTGAAACATGGAAAACCGGATGGATTCTCGCCATTGAAGCAGGTAAATCCAGCTTGTATGACACATTCCCAATCTTTTGCAAGATTTCAAAGGGTCCGATGTATCGTGGGGCTAGTTTACCTTTCTTCCCGAAGCGAACCACTCCCTTCATCGGAGACACCTTGAGCAATACCAACTCCCCCTCCTGAAACTCTAACTGTCTTCTGCGGACGTCTGCATAGCTCTTCTGTCTGCTTGCAGCAGTCTTGATCCTTTCTCTAATTATGGGTACCACCCTGCTGGTAATCTCTACTAGCTCAGGCCCTGCCAAGGCCTTTTCTCCAACTTCCTCCCAGCAAACAGGTGACCTGCACTTCCTCCCATATAAAGCTTCATATGGAGCCATCCCGATGCTAGCATGATGGCTGTTGTTGTAGGCAAACTCCACCAAAGGTAGATGCTGCCTCCAAGAACCGCCAAAGTCCAGCACACACATTCTGAGCATATCCTCGATAGTCTGGATGGTCCTTTCTGACTGTCCGTCGGTCTGGGGGTGGAAGGCAGTACTGAAATCCAACCTAGTACTCATGGCATTCTGCAGACTCCGCCAAAATCTGGAGGTGAACTGGGACCCTCTATCTGACACTATCGAAACAGGAACCCCATGCAACCTGACGATCTCATCCATATATACCTGCGCCAACTTGTCCACAGAGTAGCCACTCCTGACAGGGATGAAGTGAGCAGATTTGGTGAGTCTGTCCACAATCACCCATATGGAGTCCAATCTGTTGGACGTCGCCGGTAACCCCACTACGAAGTCCATAGCTATATTCTCCCATTTCCACTCTGGAATAGGTAGCGGGTTAAGCATTCCAGCCGGCTTCTGATGTTCCAGCTTCACCCTCTGACACACTTCGCAGGCGGACACAAACTGTGCCACTTCTTTCTTCATCGCTGGCCACCAATAAACTTTCTTCAAATCTTGATACATCTTGGTGGCTCCGGGGTGAATGCTGTATCTTGCATTATGAGCCTCTCTCATAATGACTCCTTTTAGCCCAATGTCATCTGGTACACATAGTCTGCTCCCATAGCGGAGGATCCCCTTGCTATCGAATCTGAACTCACTATCATTGCCTGACTGGACAGTCCTGGCAATCTTCACTAACTCCAGGTCCTCATGCTGTTTCTGAGCCACCTGCTCTAGAAACACGGGTGCCACTCTCATCTGGGCCACTAAGGCACCTGTACCAGACAACTCCAACTGTAGACCTTCCTCAACCAGCTTGTAGAACTCCTTCACCACTGGTCTCCTCTCTGCCGTGATGTGGGATAGACTGCCTAGTGACTTCCGGCTTAGGGCGTCCGCCACGACGTTCGCCTTACCCGGATGATACTGGATCTTGCAATCATAGTCACTCAGCAACTCTACCCATCTCCTCTGTCTCAGGTTCAGATCCCTCTGACTCAAGATGTACTGCAGGCTCTTATGATCTGTAAAGATCTCACATTTCACCCCATAGAGGTAATGCCTCCACATCTTGAGTGCAAAGATTACTGCTGCCATCTCAAGGTCATGTGTGGGGTAATTCAACTCATGCTTCTTCAGCTGCCTAGAAGCATAAGCAATCACCTTCTCATTCTGCATCAGTACACAACCCAGTCCCACATGGGACGCATCACAAAAGACTGTAAAGTCCTCTCCACTAGATGGCAGAGCTAACACTGGTGCTGAAGTTAACTTCTTCTTAAGCTCTTCGAAACTCTCCTCGCACTGGTCGGTCCATACAAACTTCTGATTCTTCCTAGTTAACCTGGTCAGAGGAGCTGCTATCTTAGAGAAGTCCTGAACGAACCTCCTGTAGTAACCTGCTAAACCCAAGAAACTTCTAATCTCTGTCACTGAAGTGGGTCTAGGCCAGTTAGCCACAGTTTCTGTCTTCTTGGGATCTACCTCAATACCATTCTCTGACACTACATGCCCCAAGAACGAAATGCTCCTCAGCCAGAACTCACATTTAGAGAACTTGGCATACAAGCCATGTTCCCTCAAAGTCTGCAAGACCAACCGCAGATGATGGGCATGCTCCTCTGCATTCCTGGAATACACTAAGATATCATCTATGAAGACAATAACAAAGTGATCCAGGTATTGGCTAAATACTCTGTTCATGAGATCCATGAATGCTGCAGGGGCGTTGGTTAACCCGAACGGCATTACAAGGAACTCAAAATGCCCATATCTGGTCCTGAAGGCTGTCTTCGGCACATCCTCATCCCTTATCCTTAGCTGATGGTACCCCGATCTTAGATCTATTTTGGAGAAACAACCTGCTCCGGCTAGCTGGTCGAATAGATCATCGATCCTTGGCAATGGGTACCTATTCTTGGTAGTGACTTTGTTCAACTGCCTGTAGTCGATACAAAGTCTAAGGGATCCATCCTTCTTTCTCACAAACAAGACCGGAGCACCCCAAGGTGAGGTACTCTGTCGGATGAAACCCTTTTCTACCAGCTCCTGCAATTGCTCTTTTAACTCCTTTAACTCTGCTGGGGCCATCCTGTAGGGAGGGATAGAGATCGGTCTAGCTCCAGGTACCAACTCTATCTCGAACTCTATCTCCCTAGCAGGTGGTAAACCTGGAAGTTCATCAGGAAAGACATCCTGAAACTCTCTGACAACTGGCACCGAGGCTGGCTCCCTGACCTGACTGTCTAGCTCTCTCACATGAGCTAAGTACCCCTGACATCCCTTCCTAAGCAACCTACGAGCCTGAAGAGCTGATATCAGACCTCTAGGTGTACCCCTCTTGTCTCCTCTGAAGACGACCTCTGACCCGTCCTGATCTCTGAACTTGACTACCTTGTCCCTGCAGTCCAAGGTAGCACCATGGGTAGATAGCCAATCCATCCCTAGAATGACGTCAAAGTCTGTCAAATCTAGGACCACAAGGTCGGCGGAGAGGCATCTTCCCTCTACAAAAACTGGACTGTACTGGCAGACTGACACTGCCACTGACGGGTCACACTTGGGTCCACTGACCCATAGGGGACACTCTAACCCAGAGACTATCAGACCCAACCTCTCAACGGCTCTCGGAGCAATAAATGAATGAGATGCACCCGGGTCCATTAATGCATACACATCAGAACACCCTATGACGAGATTACCTGACACCACGGTGTTGGATGTGTTAGCCTCCTGCTGTGTCATGGTGAAGATCCTGGCTGGAGCTGATGGACCTTCACCTCGGGAACCAGAAGAAGAGGCTGCCCCTCTCCCTCTACCTCTGCCACTACCCTGAGTTGTGGCTGGAACTGCTGGCTGTGCCACACTACCAGAAGCTGTCTGCTGGGGCTGGCCCATAAAAGGTGCTCTAGGACAATCCCGAGCCATGTGTCCCTCCTGTCCACATCTGAAACATGTGTTAGTCCCAGCTCGACACACTCCCCTGTGCGGTCTTCCACATCTCTGACATTCTGTACCATCTGAGCCTGAGCTCGAGCCACCGCCGAATCCCAAACCGGATTTCAACTTGTTCCAAAACTTATTCTTCTTCGACTTCCTGGTGGTGTTATCCCACCTCTTCTTGCCTGAACTCTGAGAAGAGAACCCTGGTCCTCCTCTGCCTGGGGTCTTAACCCCTGAAGACTGGGTCACTGACTGCTTCACTGACCCCTCAACTATAGCACTTGCCTCCATTCTTCGAGCCATATCCACCACAGTGTGGAAACTTTCTCTCTCAGCTGACTGAACCAACGAGGAGTACCTGGAATGCAGCTTCATAACATATTTCTTGGCTTTCTTCGTATCTGAATCTAGAGCTTGCCCTGAAAAAGGCAATAGCTCCAAGAATTTATCCGTGAACTCCTCTACACTCATGTGCTCTGACTGCCTCAGTTGCTCAAACTCAATCATTTTAAGTTCTCTAGAACTGTCCGGAAAAGCCCATCCAGCGAACTCATTCGCAAATTCTTCCCACGTCATACCGTCTAGTCTCGGGTCCACATAACATTTGAACCATTCTCGTGCCTTCTTGCACTTTAAAGTGAACCCTGCCATCTGAATGGCCCTACTGTCACTTGCCCCTAGCTCATCAGTTATCGTCTTCACCACTCTCAGATACTCAAAGGGGTCATCCCCTGACTTGTATTTGGGAGCATCTAACTTGAGGTAGTCTGTCATCTTTACCTTGCTCCCATCAACTGAGCTAGGTCTAGGAGGTTGAGTAACTGGGGCTGCTGGTTCTGTAGGTGGTGGAGGTGGAGGTGCAACATTCCCCGAGGTGGGGTTTGCCGGGTTTGGATAGAAGGGTGAGGGTGGATAAGCTGGGTACTGTGTGTAGGGTGGATAGAAAGGTGGATAAGGCATGTAGGTAGGGTAGGGGTGAAAGCTGGAGTAATCCGATGTACCTCCCATCGGATACCCTGAACCCTGTGGGAAGGGTGGATAATGGGGTGGAAAACCATACCCCGAGGCCTGTACGCCTCCCTGTGACTCCCCTGTCCCTTCTTCCTGCATGCTCACATCCAGGTTCCCATCCCTCCTCTGATCCTCTTCCATAACCTCCCTCACATCTGAAGAACTTCCTCCTCTATCAGTCCCCCTTCTGCTAGCATCAAAGGACCTTCTAGGGTCCCTTGACACTCTTTCTCTGTTGGCTCTACAAGACATTGCCCTAGGCAATGTAGGAGGACGGGCGCTCGTGCCCTCATCCTCAGGTGGCACTCCAGTCAACCGTGCAGATCGACGAGTTCCTCTCATCCTGTTTTCTGAAAACAGTACACAACATACAAACATTAGCATCATATGGTTCATGTGAGCACACATGAACCCTCATCACATACATCACATAGTATATCATATCATTAATGCACATGCATAAAGTCATGGCATTTCACATCATCATGCAAGACAGGACTCAACATCCTATCCTAGTGGACATGACCTTCCTATTGTGCTTGACCTTCTATAACATATATGAGCCCGACACTCTTGGTCCGACCATATGAACCTAGGGCTCTGATACCATTCTGTAACGACCCGAAAATCGGACCGCTACCGGCGCTAGGATCCGGGTCGACTTAAGGCCGCCGGGACCCGTAGCAAGCCTGACATGTAACCTGTAAACCTGTTTAATCCCATACATGATCAACAATCATACATAAAAATTTAAAACTTGTCCTCATACGTACTGTCATCAACTAACTCAACCTGTGCATACCCTGAACATATACATAACATAGTCCCTCTGTGGGATCTCATCATGCCTTAAAGGCAAAACAGCCTGTGTTGAGTTAGTTTACATAAACATCATAACATAAGATCATGTATAGACAAAAGGGATTAACAATACATTATGGTCAAGCACAACTCTATCCTCAATAACCTCATTACATAACATTCTGAATATTTTTACATTTCATCAATTGTCATGTCCACATACTAACTATTACATACATAAGACATACTTCAAAACTCTGGCTAACCTTCTGATCTACCCTGTACCTGCACATCTGGGGTTAGGGGAGAGGGGTGAGCTACAAAGCCCAGTGAGCAGAATAGTATAAAACAATATATTAAAATTTCATGCTTTCATGGAATGCAACACATCACAACAAATCACATCTCGGATGGTATTGTCACCTATAGTCCTCTACATAGGTCCAACTGTGCCGGGACGTAGAATGGGTCAACCGGTCTTTCCCTTATCATAACATATCATATGGACCAACTGTGCCAGGGACGTAGAATGGGTACAACCTGGACTTTCTCTTACATCGTGCCAGGGACGTAGAATGGGTACAACCTGGACTTCCATACCATAACATGCCATAACATCAATCATATCATATGAGGACTAAAGGATCATCCAATAACCAATCCACATCAACATTAACATCATAAATGCAATGCAACATATTCGTGAATACTAATGCAAGCAACCTATTATATCTCATGGCATTCATGATGCATGGATCATGCTCAAAATTCATATTTCATTTATTTAAAACTTAAGGTTTATTCCACTCACCTCTGGCTAGCTCTGACAAACTCTGTAGCAGCTGGCTCACTGCTGGGGTCCTCGGTTCCTCGGGTCCGAACCTACACAGGTGGACTCCAATGAGGGACCAAACATACATAAACATAACTCTAATATACTCCCCAAAAACCCCCTAAAACATCATGAAACAATCACATAACAACATGCAAGAAATGGCTGGACAGGGCACTTTCGGCGGCAGGTTCGGCGGCCGAAAGTCCCTCCAGAGCCGAAAGTCAGGCAGGTTCGGCGGCACCTTCGGCGGCCGAAACTCCCAGACAGAGACGAAACTCATGCATGTTCGGCGGCACCTTCGGCGGCCGAAAGTCCCAGACAGAGACGAAAGTCTCCCTTCGGGGGCAACTTCGGCAGCCGAAAGGCCTGCCTCACCAGCCATGTTCGGCGGCCGAAAGTGCCTTCGGCTGCCGAACCTGGTTTCTGCCGAAGGGCAGAAACTTGGCTCCCAAATGCATTTTCGCCTCCAAACTCACCAATCATGCATATACCTCAGTTAAAACATGCATACAAGTTCCTAGGGGCCTCAAAACATCAAATACCCCAACTACAACACTTCAAACACACAAAAACAACATACATTGTCCAAGACATCAAGGTTAACTCATAACTCCACATATAACCTAACATGCATTTCTACCCATCGATCTAGCATAAAACTTATTGAAAACACATAAGGAGCTTAAGATCGGCTCTTACCTCTTGAAGATCGAGAGGGAGACGACCTAAACTTGGAGATCCACGAAAATGAGCTCCTGAGTTCCCAAAGCTCCAAAACTTGGTTTAAACGTTCAAAACTTGCAATGTGAGTTTAAAACTCAAGAAAAATGGTGGGGATTTGGAGGAAGAACACTAGGTTTGCAAAGGGAAAGTCGGAAGCTTGCTGTGGCCGAAAATGGGAGAAAGCTCGCCCATTTCGGCTAAGTGCCCCTTATATAGTGGCTGGCCAGGCCACGTTCGGGGGCCGAATGTGCCTCCGCATCCATGCAAATGTTCGGCGGCCGAACTTGACTTTCGGCGGCCGAACTTGACTTTCGGCGGCCGAACCTGAACTTCCCTAACTCATGCTTTCGGGGGCCTAACGTGCCTCCAAAACGCATGCATGTTCGGCGGCCGAACTTGACTTTCGGCGGCCGAACCTGGGTTTTCCTCCAATGCTATTTTCATGCAAAAAAACTCATTTAGTTTCATACTTTAAAACATTAAAATTCATGAAAACATTTTATAAAACATGCCTTTACCCTTCTAGAAGTTCCCGACATCCGAAATTCCACCGGACGGTAGGAATTCCGATACCGGAGTCTAGCCGGGTGTTACAAATAGCCACTTGGAGAAGTGACTGACTGAGTAACCGGGAGTGTATCACCCATGTACACAATCGCGTAAAAAGGTCAGTAACTTTTTCAAGCAAATAAGTTTCGATGGTCTAGACTATGAACAAAGCTAGTGGCCACTTGAACAAGTGACTAACTGAGTAACCGGGGGTGTATCACCCATGTACACAATCGCGTAAAAAGGTTAGTGACTTTTTCAGGCAAGGATAAGAATAAGTGCTGCTGAAAATAAAAATAAAAAATAAAAAGGAAGAAAGAAGAAAAGGGGCAAGTCACTCCTAGGGGCTGCACTAAACCTAACATAAAAGAATAAGCATGATTGAGTCAAAAACCTTTCTCTTGACCATGGTAGGTGAAAGGAAACAAGGAAAGGAGAGGACGACCTTGGTGCATGTACTCTATACTGTGATACTTCAGCTTAGGAGTCTAGGGGCGGCTGATTAAGTGGTACTTAGGCTCAAAGGAAAAAGGAACTTGATTAACTAAGTTATTTGTTGCTTGAGGACAAGCAAAAAGCTAGGTGTGGGGGTATTTGATCAAGCATAATTTAGCCACATTTTTATCATAATTATTATTGCTTATTTACACATTTTTCAGTTTAATTTATGGTTTTTATCTTGTTTTTACAGAAAAGGAAGAAATTGGAAAATGGGAGAAAAAGTACAGAAAATTTACAAAAGGATGATTTGCCCAGTGATTTGCCCAAGATCACCAGATAATCTGCTCCAATCACTGCCCAGATCAAGCTGAAGCAGAAACCCGGAGGCAACAGGCAGTAGTGATATGGCAAGTGATTTGCCCAAGACACTCGAAGATCACTGGCCAAATCACTCGCAGAGACATAGGGGACCGACTCACAGAGAAGTGATTGGGGCAGTGATTTGCCCAAAATACTCAAATCACCAGGCAAATCACTTTGACAGCAGAAACTTACAGCAGAGTGGGAAAATGGGCAGAAAACAGAAATCCGAATTTTCAGAAGTCCAAATCCAATCCAATCACTTCCAACACAAAACCAAGAGCCACGAAAGAGTCTCTCATCCAAGGAATTCCAATTGCAATTAAAATCAACATCAAAAGAGGAGTCAAACACCAAATCAAAGAGGGATTTTAAAACCCTAGATGGAGAGAAATTCTGCAGCTATAAAAGGAGAGCCTCCAAACCAGCAAAGGCATCATCTGATCAGCAACTCAACTCGCCAGAAACTCTCCAGCATCTTCTTTTTTTCTTTTCTTTTCATCTTTTTGTGTATTTAGTCCACCATGAGTGGCTAAACTCCTTCTTTTCTAGTTGAAGTTGGTGAATTTCAGATTTTGTGATGAATTGAGAGATTTAATACTCCATTGTTGAACTCTTGTTTATTTCAATATTTATGCAATCTGATCTTTTCCATAATTATTACTTTGCTTTTAGAATCAATAAGGGCCCATTGCTTTTAAATTGCTTAAGTGATAAATTGTTTGAATGATTTAGGTCCGTAATTGCTTAAATTGTTTAAACTCACATTTAATCAAATTGCATGATCTAAACTTGACCACGCGGTTGGCAAGGTTAGAATTATGTTTCTCTAAGTCTTAATGCAGTTAACAGTTGTTCGATGCTATAATGCCCGAAGGACGTTCCTTGGCAACTTGTTAACTAGTGTTTGATTAGCGAACGTTTCCTAATCAAACTAGAACTAAGGAGGAATTTGGATTGTGAGAAGCGTCTTCCACATCCAAAACTAATTTATTGGAATAAATAGGAGAGTTAAAGAATCAATGATCAATTCTAAACAATCTGAAATAAGATCCATACTTCAACTAGAAGCTTTTCTCTTATTGATTTACTCATCTTTAAATTATTTGCTTGCTATTGTTAATTAGCTTTAGTACATCTTCAACACAAAACCCCCCTCTTTTATTTACTTGTTATTTACTTGACCTAGTCATTATTAGGAAAATCATTGGTGTCAATTCCCTGTGGTTCGACCCTATTGCCACTATCTACAAGTTTATTGTTGATTGTTTAATAGGTTTATTTTTGACGGCTTCGACAACCGCCTATCAAACACCCTCTATGGTATCCATACGAACGTCTTCTATCCTTCTAGAGTGCTAGCTCTCTCAAAGATGGATAGATTATGTGCTCCACAATCTGCAATAGTTAGACTGAATTTTTCTCAAAAATTAACATCATCTCCACAATTCATAAAAGGAGTATTCATAAAAGGAGTTGTGTTCATAACCCACTATCACAATCTCACAGATACTCAAATATCTTATTTGATAGAGTCCTTTATCTGTAACAGTTACAGATAGACTGCAGATCTTTTAAATATTATTATCTCATAATAATAATAAATAATTATTAATAATAACACTTTATTATTATTAATTATATTAATGATTAATAATAATAATACATTATTATTATTAATTATATTAATGGGTTTTGAGCTTTTAGCCCATTAATATGTCATAGCACATCAACAACGTTCTTTTGTGTGTGACCCAATAGGCTCACATTAATTGGCAATAGGCCCAGTCCCACAAGGCCCATAAGTCATAAGTGGCCTCTAGCAAGACATTATGACTACCCAACTAATATGAGGATCAATAGTCCGATAAAGCCTAATAAATAGGACATGTATTAATCCCTTTGTCACACGATATCTAGTTTAAACATAAGTCATGGTCAATGTCACTTATAATGTTCAAACTTATGATTTCTCGATCTCTAAGTAGACTGATAAATTCAAATGATATTGATCACACTATAAATTCATTTGAGCATGGCCATGCATTTCTCAGTCTCACTTATCGAGGGGCCCAGAAGATATCTCTCTCAGAGAGAGGGACAAATCCTATCTTGATTGTTCATTATCCTCTACATAATTTCTATTATGCTCAATCATAACCTTTATGATTGTCCGATTAAAGACAATGTTTGGTTATGTCAAAACATAATAGTCCTTATGTTGGAAACTATGACAATCTCAAATCAATGGATTAAGACATAACTACTTTGAGATTCACTTATGACAATAACCCATATAGTGATCTCAATGCTGTTCCATCCAATACTTTGTTCTCTAACAAGTATCTATGATTATTGAATTATATCAACATATACATAATCATCTCATGATTATCAATTAATAATCATACTAGTTATATTTTATTATTATCAACATAATAATAAGTAACCAGGGATGATAATAATTATTATGTAACATGCAAATAAATAATAATGATAAAAATCTCTTTTATTAATAACCAAACGACATACAAAAAGGTCCAAGATAATGGCCTAGGACAAATACACTAACAATCTCCCACTTGCATTAGGCCTAATCATACAAGTATCTAATACCCATAGACCTAGTGTGCTGATCATGCTTGACCTGTAAAAGAGGCTTGGTTAGTGGATCTGCAATGTTGTCATTTGTGTCTATTTTGCATATTTTGATATCTCCTCTATCAATGATCTCTCGAATAAGGTGATATCGTCTGAGTATGTGTTTAGATCTCTGATGAGATCTGGGCTCCTTTGCCTGTGCTATGGCACCGTTGTTATCACAATAAAAGTCCATAGGATTTGCAATGCTGGGAACCACTCTCAACTCTGAGATGAATTTCTTCAACCAGACTGCCTCTTTAGCTGCATCTGATGCTGCTATATACTCAGCTTCTGTTGTAGAATTTGCTACAGTGCTCTGCTTGGAACTTTTCCAGCTAACACCTCCACCATTTAAAGTGAATACAAATCCTGACTATGATCTGAAGTCATCTATGTCGGTTTGAAAACTAGCATCTGTGTAACCACTTACAACTAGCTCGTCTTCCAATCCTCCATAAACTAGGAATGCATCCTTAGTCCTTCTAAGGTACTTTAGGATATTCTTAACAGCTGTCCAATGACTTTCACCGGGATTTGCCTGATATATGCTTGTTGTGCTCAAGGCATATGAGACATCTGGTCTAGTACATAACATGGCATACATGATAGATCCAATAGCAGAAGCATAAGGAATCTTATTCATCTGTTCTCGCTCATTAGATGTCATAGGACATTGATTCTTGGTGAAATGAATACCATGAGACATGGGCAAGAATCCTCTTTTGGAATCTTGCATGCCGAACCTCTTCAGCACCTTGTCAATATAAGTACTTTGACTCAAACCGATTATCCTCTTGGATCTATCCCTATAGATCTTAACACCAAGGATATAAGCAGCCTCACCTAAGTCCTGCATTGCAAAGGAATTTCCTAACCAAGTCTTAACCTTTTGCAAGGTAGGGATATCATTTCCAATGAGTAATATGTCATCCACATATAGGACTAGAAACACAATTGCACTCCCACTAACCATCTTGTAAACACAAGGTTCATCTTCATTTTTGATGAATCCAAAGTCCCTGACTGTCTTATCAAAACGAAGATTCCAGCTCCGAGAAGCTTGCTTCAATCCATAAATGGATCTTTGAAGTTTGCAAATCTTTCCAGAATTCTCAGGGATTACAAAACCCTCAGGTTGTGTCATGTACACATCCTCGAGCAAGTTTCCATTAAGGAAAGCTGTTTTGACATCCATTTACCATATCTCATAATCATAGTACGCAGCAATGGCAATGAGAATTCTAACCGACTTAAGCATTGCAACTGGCGAAAAGGTCTCATCATAGTCTATACCATGAGTTTACTTGAAACCTTTTGCGACAAACCTTATTTTGTAGGTATGCACATTTCCATCCATGTCAGTTTTCTTCTTGAAAACCCATTTGCAACCAATGGTCTTAACACCCTCAGGGGGATCAATTAATGACCAAACTCGATTGTCATACATGGATTGCATTTCAGATTTCATGGCAGAAAGCCATTTCTCGGAATCTGGACCTGACACAGCCTCTTGATAGGTATTAGGCTCATCTTGATCAATGAGCAAAAGTTCACGACTATCAGTCATGAGAAATCCATATCTCTCAGGCTGATGATGTGTCCTATCAGATCTGCGTGGGACTTGTGTTACCCTTTCAGTTTCCACAACTGTTTGTGGTTCTGGAAGCGGTTCTACTGGCGGTTCAATGCTCTCTTGTGGTGCTTGAGTTTCCTCAAGTCGTATTGTACTCCCACTGAATCTCTGAGAGATAAATTCCTTTTCTAAAAAGGTACCATTTCGAGCAACAAACACTTTGTTCTCTGAGGGAATATAGAAATAGTATCCTTTGGTTTCCTTAGGATACCCCACAAAATTGCACTTGATAGACTTTGGAGCTAGTTTATATGAAATTGGGTGTTTCACATAAGCCTCACAATCCTAAATCTTAAGAAAAGACAAATTGGGCATTTTGCCAGTCCATAACTCATATGGTGTCTTTTCAACCGCTTTAAATGGTACAGTATTTAGAATAAATTCAGTTATTTCCAAGGCATAACCCCAAAAATAATAAAGGGAGATTTGTTTGACTCATCATAGATCGAACCATATCTAATAAAGTTCGATTTCTCCTTTCAGAAACACCATTCCATTGTGGAGTTCCTGGTGGAGTTAATTGTGAAACAATTCCACAATTTCTAAGATGTTCATCAAACTCTTGGCTCAAATATTCACCACCTCGATCAGATCGAAGCACTTTAATAGTTCTACCAAGTTGATTTTGTACTTCATTTTGAAAAGTTCTAAACATTTCAAAAGATTCATGCTTATGTTTCATTAGGTAGACATAGCCATACCTACTGAAATCATCAGTGAATGTAATGAAGTACTGATAGCCCTCCTAGCACTAATGCTTAGTGGGCCACATACATCTGTATGTATTAAGCCCAATAAGTCTAAAGCCCTTTGACCTTGTCCAGTAAAAGAGTTCTTTGTCATCTTACCAAGCAAACAAGATTCACAATTTTCAAATGATTCAAAATCAAATGAATCCAATAAACTAACCTTATGGAGCTTAGATATGCGATTCTCATTTATATGGCTAAGATGACAATATTATAAATATGTTGGGTTTAACTCATTTGGCTTAGTTTTCTTAGAAGTTATGTTATAGATATTATTGTCTCTAGAATCATCTAGATTAAGGACATAAAGGCCATCATAAGAATTTGCAATATAATAAAGCAAATCTTTATTATAAATGGAGCATTTCTTATTCTTAATAAGAAATGAAAAACCTTCATCGTCTAAAACAGAAACTGAAATAATATTCCTACTCAAAGTAGGAACATAAAAGCAATTGTTCAAAACTAACAAAAGCCCATTGGGCAACACAAGTTCATAAGTCCCTACAGCTAAGGCAGCAACTCTTGCTCCATTGCCTGCACGTAGGTCCACATCGCCCTTTTTCAGTTTTCTACTCCTTTTGAGACCCTTCACATTTGTACAAATATGAGAACCACATCTGGTATCTAATACCCATGAAGTAGAAATAGATAAATTAATATCTATAACATAAATAGAGTTTGCAAATAGAGTTTGCAATTTCTCTTCCAATGCCCTGGTTCCTTGCAATGGAAGCAGATTCCTTCCTTAGGAACTATTTCCTTAGAAACTTTTGCCTTGGATTGCCATTTAGGCTTGCCTCGTCCCTTAGGCCCATTACCACCTTTAGACTTGGGCTTCCCCTTATTTTTCATGGGCTTACCCTTATTGACATTCAAAATTTGGGTAGGCCTTTTCTTGACATTTACCTCAGCTGTCTTTAGCATCCCATGCAGCTCAGGAATGGATTTCTCCATATTGTTCATGTTATAGTTCATGACAAACTGAGAAAAACTACTAGGTAAAGAATATAGGATCAGATCCGTAGAGAGTTCTAAACTCAGAGGATAGCCAAGCCTAGCAAGGTGATCAATGTAGCCTTTCATCTTCATAACATGAGCACTAACTAAATCACCTTCAGCTATTTTGCAATCATGCAATGCAATGGTGGTTTCATACCTATCATGCCTAGCTTGCTGTTGGAAAGCCTGTTTGAGATGGACACTCATCTCATAGGCCTCAAGGTGCTCCAGATCCTTCTGAAGTTCTGGGCACATAGTTGCCAACATAAGACATCCAATGTCATTAGAATCATCCATATGCTTCTTATGCTTGTTCTTAACAGCATTAGTAGCATCAGCAGGAGGTGGTTTTGGGATAGCTTCATCAAGCACATAGGACTTTTTCTCTTGCTTGAGAACAAGTCCCAAGTTTCTAAACCAGTCAACAAAATTAGTCCCATTTTCTTTCAGTTTATCCTTCTCAAGGATGGATCGCAGTGATAAGATGGAATTGTTATTAGCAGCCATAATTATCTACAAAATATGCAAATATAATCAATTTAGTAAATTAATATTGAGGTGATAATAATCTCCCACTAAAATATAACCCTCAAAAATAATAATATTTTAGTGGGCTAAGATTCATATTTCACCTAATTCTAAGTCAGCTTTGGCATGACGCTTAGAATTAAGTTATTTAGGTAGGTAACTACTTACTAATTACATCTAATGTAACTCTTAAAATTATGAGGTGCTGACGTCATATGTCAAATGCATGTTATAACCCATCTAATGCATTAGGCCCAAAACTGTAATACCCGGCTAGACTCCGGTATCGGAATTCCTACCGTCAGGTGGAATCTCGGATGTCAGAAACCTCTAGAAGGGTAAAACCATGTTTTCATAAAATATTTTAATGTATTTTATGGTTTTAAGCAAGAAAAGAATTGAGTTTTGAATGAAAAAGACCAAGGAGATATTTCCAGGTTCGGTCGCCGAACATTGGATGGTTTAGGGGGGCAAGTTAGGCTTCCGAAAGTTTCAAAGGTTCGGCCGCCGAACCTCATGTTCGGCCGCCAAACTTGCATGATTTTTGGAGGCACCTTAGGCTGCCGAAAGGTGGTCTGGCAGCCCCTATATAAGAGCTCCATGGCCGAAACGGGCGAGTTTTCTCCCCATTTTCGGCCACGGTGAGTTCTTGCTCTCCCATGGTTCATTTTAGATGTTTTTCCTCCAATATTTCATGTTTTAACAAGCTTTATATTGATTTGAAGATATTTGAACAAAAAGAGCGAGTTTTGGAAGCTTGGAGACCAAAGAGTTGAGATCTCTCCCATCTCCAAGTTGGATCGTCTCTCCTCTCGTTCTTCAAGAGGTAAGAGTAGATCTATAGTTCCTTTAATGTTTTAAGTAAGTTTTATGAAGTTTCTTGGGGTAGAAATGAATATGTAGGTTTATGTAGAGTTTATGGGTTTACTGTGCGTTTATGAATAATGTATGTTGGATATGCATGTTTGATGTGTTGTAGATGGGGTTTAGGATAGTTTGAAACCCCTAGGAGCTTGTATGCTTGAGTATGCATGTTGTAGAATGGGAAAATGCTTGATTGAATGTGTTAGGAGGCTTTCATGCATGGAAAGGCTGAGTTTCTGCCCTTTGGGAAGAACTCAGGTTCGGCAGCCGAAGGTTCTTTCGGCCGCCGAACCTGCCTGTGGTAGCATGTATTGGCTGCTGAACCCTGCCCCCGAAAGTGGGCTTTTGGCTCTAGAAGGGACTTTCGCCTGCCGAAGGTGCCGCCGAACATGCATGAGTTTCGTCTCTGGAGGGAACCTTCGGCCGCCGAAAGTGCCGCCGAAGGTGCATGACTTTCGGCTCTGGAGGGACTTTCGGCCGCCGAACCTGCTGCCGAAAGTGCCCTGTTCAGCCCTCCTTTGCATGATTTATGTGATTGTTTTATGGTGTTTTAGGGGGTTTTTGGGGAGTATTTTAGTCATGTTCATGAATGTTTGGTCCCTCATTTGAGTAAACCTGTGTAGGTTCGGACCCGAGGAACCGAGGACCCCAACAGTGAGTCAGTCGCTTCAGAGTCATTAGAGCTTCAGCCAGAGGTGAGTGGAATAACCCTTATGTTTTAAAGTAAATAATGAATGTTTCAGCATGATTCACGCATCATGGATACCATGTGATATGTTAGGGTGTTTGCATTAGAATTCACGAATATGTTGCATTGCATAATATGTTGTTGATGTGGATGGATATTGGATGATCCATAGCCCTCAATCTATAATGTGATGATATGATATGTACGGTACGGAATGAAAGACCAGTGGGACCCATTCTACGTTTGCTGGCACCATGTAAGAGAAAGTCCAGGAAGACCCATTCTACGTCCCTGGCATCTTGGAATGTTATGTTATGTTATGTAAGAGAAAGACCAGGACCCATTCTACGTTCTGGCACTAATGGAAATGTAGAGGGCTATTGGTGATAAGTTCATCCTTTATGTGATATGTTTGTGATGTGATGCATTTCATGGAAGCATGGACTTTAAATTTAATGTTTATCTATTCTGCTCACTGGGCTTTATAGCTCACCCCTCTCCCTTAAACCCCAGGTTTGCAGGTACAGGGTAGACCAGGAGGTTAGCATGAGTAGAGTTATGTTATTGTAATAGCTAGTTGTGGACATGAATATGATGTAATGTAATAGTATAGTATAGAAATGTAATGTAATAATGCTTATGGAAGTTTAGAGTTGTGCTTGACCATAGTATGAATGTTAATCCCTTCCTAGTACATGATCTTAAATATTTAATGATGATTATTGTAAACCAAACTTAATACATGTTATGTCACCCCATTGGAGCATTGATGAGGACTCCAAGGAGGGGTTAATGTTTATGACTATGTTTATGAATAGTGCATACACAGGTTGAGTTTGGTGAATGAATGAAAAGAAAAGTTCAAAATTTTTATATTTATGTGTTGGTCATGTATGGGATTAAACAGGTTTACAGGTTGAATGTTTGGCTGGCTACGAGTCCCGGCGGCCTTAAGCCGATCTGGATCCTAGCGCCGATGGCGGTCCGATTTTCGGGTCGTTACAAAAACCGTTTTGATAGCCTAATTAAGCCCAATCAAAATTAAATAAATGAGTAACTATTACTCATCCGATCTTACTAGGATAACCTAAGCGCTTTGCTTTGGCAAAACCTGCATTTTGGTGATCATAGTCTTGATAGGTATTTAATATATGGGTGGCATTAAAACTTAAAATTTTATAGTGGGGGTTCAACTTTTAATTTTAATTATTTTGTCTTGCATATATATATTATAGCATCCTATATGCATATATATATATATAGATTATCATGTATAGTATCTCATACTAATATATGACAAAATAATAAAATATAGTCATTTAAATCTGATTTAAAGACTAAAAGAAAATAATTTAAAATTTATTTTCTTATTAAATTTTTTTTTTTGCAATTGCAGAATTGTAATTTAGGGCATCTTCTTCCCCGAAAGAAGCCCTAGCTCCTGCCCGAAGATCCAGCAGCCCGCTGGATGCTCCGGCCGTCACTGCTAGCCCAGGATGCCAGCAACCGTGCAACGCTTGCGCTTCCCCAGCCAACCTGTTCCATCACCGGCAGCTCGCGCAATGATTGCACTATCGCCGGCGCTATGAACCATCTCCGGCCAGCTTCATCGTCATTGGCTCACGAGAGGTTGCTTCGGTCTTCCTCAAATCGGCGATTCACACAACTTCCTCCTCGGCGACGTCGAGGCTGCTGGGTTCATCCTGTGACCGTTATGTATGCCGTCCGTGCAACGCCGATGACAGGCATGCGACGCCTGTCATTGGGTGTACTCAGATTGACCATGGCCACAGGAATCGCGTTCCTCGTGAACACGATTTTTTCGGAAATTGATTTCTCTTTTTTTTTTAATTATTTATTTATTTTAATTTTTCTAACAAAAAAATTAAAATATCTAAATGATCCAATCATTCATCCATACAAATTCATAATAATCATGCCATTCAAATAAGCATATATCACATATATCATATTAATCATGGCGTAATTAATTTAAACGAAAAGCACAAGTTGGCTCTGATACAACTATTGGGAAATCTAGAGATTATTGCAACCCAAAGGCGCAGCGGAAAAATAAAATTTCTCTGATTTTCTTTTTTCAGAATTCGAGTGCTTCGTTTATTTCATAAAAAAGATATGAGACTAACTTGTTAATCTCGTCGAGGAGATACAATGCCGGACTGGTGCTGCCTTTTCAAACGAATACCCTCTATGGTATCCACACGAACGTCTTCTATCCTTCTATAGTGCTAGCTCTCTCAAAGATGGATAGATTATGTGCTCCACAATCTGCAATAGTTAGACTGAATTTTTCTCAAAAATTAACATCATCTCCGCAATTCATAGAAGGAGTATTTATATGTTTCAGTCTTTTGTTTTTCCCACAACTCCTTTTCCTAAAATGAGTTGTGTTCATAACCCACTATCACAATCTCACAGATACTCAAATATCTTATTTGATAGAGTCCTTTATCCATAATTGTAATAACCGACTAGACTCCGGTATCGGAATTCCTACCGTCCGGTGGAATCTCGGATATCGGAAACCTCTAGAAGGGTAAAATCATGTTTTCAAAATATATTTTAATGTATTTTATGGTTTTAAGCAAGAAAGAAATTGAGTTTTGAATGAAAAAGACTATGGAGGCATTCCCAGGTTCGGCCGCCGAACATTGGATAGTTTAGGGGGGCAAGTTAGGCTTCCGAAAGTAGCAAAGGTTCGGCCGCTGAACCTCATGTTCGGCTTCCGAACTTGCATGAGTTTTGGAGGCACTTTAGGCTGCCGAAGGGTGGTCTGGCCAGCCCCTATATAAGGGCTCCTTGGCTGAAACGGGCAAGCTTTCTCCTCCTTTTCGGCCAACGGTGAGTCCATGCTCTCCCATGGTCGTTTTTGATGTTTTTCCTCCAATCTTTCGAGTTTTAACGAGTTTTATCTTGGTCTGAAGATATTTGAGCAAAAAAGAGCAAGTTTTGGAGCTTGGAGACCTAAGAAGTGAGATTTCTCCCATCTCCGAGTTAGATCGCCTCTCCTCTCGATCTCCAAGAGGTAAGAGTAGATCCTTAGCTCATTTTATGTTTTAAACAAGTTTTATAAAGGTTTATGGGGTAGAAATGCAAGTTTAGATTATTTTGAGTTTATGGGTTTATGTTGTGTTTATGCACAATGTGAGTTGTATATGTATGTTTGATGTGTTGTAGTTGGGGTTTAGGATAGTTTGAAGCCCCTAGGAGCTTATATATGTGTGTATGCATGTTGTGGAAGTGTTGTGTTTGAGTTGAATGGGTTGAGAGGCATTTGTGCATGAAAGAGGCTGAGTTCTGCCCTTTGGAAGAACTCAGGTTCGGCAGCCGAAGGGACTTTCGGCCGCCGAACCTGCCTTTGGAGGCAAGCCTTTGGCTGCCGAACCCTGCCCCCGAAAGTTGACTTTCGGCTCTAGAAGGGAATTTCGGCCGCCAAAGGTGCCGCCGAACATGCATGAGTTTCGTCTCTGGTGAAAACCTTCGGCCGCCAAAAGTGCCGCCGAAGGTGCATGACTTTCAGCTCTGGAGGGACTTTCGGCCGCCGAACCTGCCGCCGAAAGTGCCCTATTCAGCCCTCCTTTGCATGATTTCTATGATTGTTTTAGGATGTTTTAGGGGGTTTTTGGGGAGTATTTTAGAGTCATGTTCATGTATGTTTGGTCCCTCATTTGAGTCCACCTGTGTAGGTTCGAACCCGAGGAACCGAGGATCCCAGCAGTGAGCTAGCTGCTTCAGAGTCTACTAGAGGTGAGTAGAATAAATTTTCATGTTTTAAATTAATAAAAGTTCTAGCATGATTCACGCATCATGAATGCCATGAGATATTCTAGGTTGTTTGTATTAGAATCCACGAATATGTTGCATTGCATTATTTGATATTGATGTAGATGGATGTTGGATGATCCTTTAGTCCTCGTATGATATGATATGATGATGATACGGTTTGGAAGACCAGTGAGGCCCATTCTATGCCCCTGGCACAATGTAAGAGAAAGACCAGTGAGGCCTATTCTACGCCCCTGGCACAGTTGGAATGTTATGTTATGTTATGTTATGTAAGAGAAAGACCAGTGAGGCCCATTCTATGCCCCTGGCACAGTTCGACTATGTAGAGGACTACTGGTGACAAGTTCATCCTTGATATGATTTGTCTGTGATGTGATGCATTCCATTATAGCATATGTTTTAAATGCTTTATTAGTCTGCTCACTAGGCTCTAATAGCTCACCCCACTCCCTTAATCCCCCAGGCTTGCCGGTATGGGATAGGCCAGGAGGTCAAGAAGAGTAAAGTTATGTTATGTAATAGCTAGTAGTGGACATGATAGTTATTGAAATGTAATGAATAGTATTGAACAGTTATGTAAGGTAATGATGTTATTGAGGATGGAATCGTGCTTGACCCTAGTATGTTGTTAATCCCTTTTTAGTATATTATTTTAAATGATGTTTATGTAAACCAAACTTAATACATGTTACGTTATCCCATTGGAGCATTGTTGAGGACTCCAGTGTGGGGTTGATGTTTATGTTTATGACTTATGCATGCACAGGTTAAGTTTAGTGAATGAATGAGAAAGTTCAAAATTTTTTTGTAATTGTTGATCATGTATGGGATTAAACAGGTTTACAGGATGTATATCAGGCTTGCTACGGGTCCCGGCAGCCTTAAGCCGATCCGGATCCTAGCGCTGGTAGCGGTCCGGTTCCCGGGTCGTTACAGATTGGTATCAGAGCCCTAGGTTCATATGGTCGGACCTAGAGTGTCAGGCTCATAGATGTTCTAGAAGGTCAAGCACAATAGGAAAATCATGTCCACTAGGATAGGATGTAGAGTCCTGTCTTGAATGATGATGTGAAATGCCATGATTATATGCATGTGCATTGATGATATGCTATGTATGTGATGTATGTGATGCGGGTTCATGTGTTTGCACATGAACCATTTGATGCTAATGTTTATGTGATGGGTGTTGTTTTTTCAGTAAGCAAGATGAGAGGAACTCGTCGATCTGCACGATTGACTGGAGTGCCACTCCAGGACGAGGGCACGGATGCCCGTCCTCCTGCATTGCCTAGGGCAATGTCCTGCAGGTCTAGCAGGGAGAGAACATCAAGGGACCCTAGAAGGTCTTTTGATGTGAGCAGAAGGGGAACTGTGCAAGGAGGAATGTCAGAGGATGTGGGGGATGATATGGATGTGGATCAGAGGAGGGATGGTAGTCTTGGAGAGAGTATGTCGGAAGAGGGCATGGGAGAATCCCAAGGAGGCACTCAGGTCTCGGGATTTGTTCAGCCACCCCAGTACCCACCCTTTTCACAGAATTTCGGGTATTCAATGGGAGGTACATCGGATTACCCCAGCTTTAACCCTTATCACTCTCACATGCCATACCCACCTTTCTACCCACCATACCCACAGTACCCTATGTACCCACCCCCATCTTTCTACCCAGGTACAACAAACCCTAACCCAGGGGATGTTGCACCTCCTCCACCACCAGCAGAACCTACTGTCCCAGTAACGACCCGAAAATCGAACCGCTACCGGCGCTAGGATCCAGGTCGGCTTAAGGCCGCCGGGATCCGTAGCAAGCCTAACATGCATCCTGTGAACCTGAGTAATCCCATACACGATCAACAACATAGATAAAAATTAAAACTTTTCTATCATTCATTCTCTCATACACCAACTCAACCTGTGCATTCACTGAACATAAACATAATCATAAACATTGGCCCCTCTGTGGGACCTCATCAATGCCCCCAATGGGTGGCATAACAAGTGTTGAGTTGGTTTACTTAAGCATTACAAAACATCTAAGAACATGTATTAAAAGGGATACCATACACATAGGGTCAAGCACAATCTCTAATCCTCAAGGTCATTACATTACATAACTATTTACAACTCTACATCATTATACAATTTGTCATGTCCACATTCTAGCTATTACATACACAAGACTTCATTACTCTTGCTGACCTCCTGGTCTACCCTGTACCTGCAAGCCTGGGGGTTAAGGGAGAGGGGTGAGCTACAAGAGCCCAGTGAGCAGAATAATAAAACATTTGGAACATATGATAACATGAAATGCATCACATCACAGCTAATCACATCAAGGATGAATTTGTCACCAATAGTCCTCTACATGGTCCAACTGTGCCAGGGGCGTAGAATGGGCCTCACTGGTCTTTCTCTTACATAATCATAACATAGCATAACATAACATTTCAACTGTGCCAGGGGCGTAGAATGGGCCTCACTGGTCTTTCTCTTACATGGTGCCAGGGGCGTAGAATGGGCCTCACTGGTCTTCCGTACCGTATCATCATCATAACATAACATATGAGGACTAAAGGATCATTCAACATTCATCCACATCATCAACATATTATGCAATGCAACATATTCGTGAGTTCTAATGCAAGCACCCTATTATATCTCATGGCATTCATGATGCGTGAATCATGCTAAAACTGGTTTATTTATTTAAAAGCATAAGAGTTATTCCACTCACCTCTGGCTGAAGCTCTACTGACTCAGAAGCTGCTGAACTCACTATTGGGGTCCTCGGTTCCTCGGGTCCGAACCTACACAGGTGGACTCAAATGAGGGACCAAACATACATGAACATAACTCTAAACTATTCCCCAAAAACCATCTAGAACATCATGAAACAATCATAGAAAAACATGCAAAAGAGGGCTGGACAAGGCACTTTCGGCGGCAGGTTCGGCGGCCGAAAGTCCCTCCAGAGCCGAAAGTCAGGCAGGTTCGGCGGCACCTTCGGCGGCCGAAACTCCCAGACAGAGGCGAAACTCATGCATGTTCGGCGGCACTTTCGGCGGCCGAAACTCCCAGACAGAGGCGAAAGTCCTCTTTCGGGGACAAGCTTCGGCAGCCGAAGGCTGCCTCCACAAGCATGTTCGGCGGCCGAAAGTTCCTTCGGCTGCCGAACCTGGTTTCTCCCTGAATGGCAGAAACTCAACTCTTCTATGCACATACGCCTCCCATACCAACCAAACATACATAAACCTATTCTACAACACACATACACAAGCATACAAGCTCCTAGGGGCTTCAAACTATCCTAAGCCCCATCTACAACACATCAAACATGCATTGGCAAGCCACATTGCTCAAAAACACCACATAAACTCATAAACCTAACCATAAGCTAAACATGCATTCTACCCCATAGATCTTCATAAAACTTACTTAAAACATGGAATGAGTTCAAGATCGGCCCTTACCTCTTGAAGATCGAGAGAGGGACGACCAAAACTTGGAGATGGGAGATTTTCACCTTCCTTGGGTCTCCAAGCTCAAAACTTGAAAATCTTCAAAACAAGATGAAAACGTGTGAGAATCGTGAAAGATTTGAAGGAAGAACTCAAAGATTGGTGAGGGGCGGCGGAGAGCTCACCTTGGCCGATAATGGGGAGAAAAACTCGCCCGTTTTCGGCTAAGGGACCCTTTTATAGTGGCCCGAACGTGCCTCCGCATGCATGCCATGTTCGGCGGCCGAACCTGGACTTTCCTCACTTATGCCTTTGGGGGCCTAAGGCACACTCGAAATGCCTGCATGTTCGGCGGCCGAACTTGAGGTTCGGCGGCCGAACTTGAGGTTCGGCGGCCGAACCTGGGTTTTCCTCCAAGGTTGTTTTCATACAAAACTCATTTTCCTTTTTACTTAAAAGCATCAAATACATTAAAACATTTTATGAAAACATGGTTTTACCCTTCTAGAGGTCTCCGACATCCGAGATTCCACCGGACGGTAGGAATTCCGGTACTGGAGTCTAGCCGGGTATTACACTTTTCACAGAATTCTGGGTATTCGATGGGAGGTACATTCAGATGAAATAGGAGCTGATGACAATAGAGCCATTCAGATGGCTGGGTTCACACTGAAGTGCAAAAAGGCCCGAGAATGGTTTAAAAACTATGTGAACCCTAGGTTGGATAGCCTATCATGGGAGGAGTTTGCAAACGAGTTTGCAGGATGGGCTTTCCCTGACAGTTCAAGGGAGTTGAAGATGATTGAATTTGAGCAGTTGAGGCAGACGGATGAGATGAGTGTGGATGAGTATACAGACAGGTTTTTGGAGCTATTGCCATTTTCCGGGCAAAATCTGGACACAGATCAGAAGAAGTCAAGGAGGTATATCATGAGGCTCCATTCCAGGTATTCCTCCTTGATCCAGTCAGCAGAGAGGAAGAGTTTCCATGCCATAGTGGATATGGCTCGGAGAATGGAGGCTAGTGCAATCATCGAAGGGAAAGTTAAGCAGTCAGTAGCACAGCCTTCTGGTTCCAAGACCCCAAGTGGGGGAAGATTAGACCTTTCTTCTCTGAGTTCAGGCAGTAAGAGGTGGAGCAGTACCACCATGAAGTCAAAGAAGAACAAGTTCTGGAATAAGATCAAGTCAGGTCTGGGATTAGGAAGTGGCTCGAGCTCAGGTGCAGATAATGCAGTATTTATGAAGTGTGGGAAGCCGCACAAGGGAATATGTCGGTTTGGGACGACAGCCTGCTTCAGATGTGGGCAAGAGGGACACATGGCACGGGAGTGTCCTAGAGTAGCTTTTGTGGCACAGTCCTAGCAGATAGCTTCTGGTAGTGTGGCTCAGCCAGTAGCTCCAGCCGCGACTCAGGCCAGTGGCAGAGGCAAAGGGAGAGGGGTAGCCTCTTCTTCAGCGGGTTTCAGGGGTGAAGGTCCATCAGCTCCAGCACGGATCTTCACCATGACACAGCAGGAGGCAAATGCATCAAACACAGTGGTGTCAGGTAATCTCATCATTGGTTGTTCTGATGTTTATGCCTTAATGGACCCTGGTGCATCGCATTCTTTTATTGCTCCGAGAGCCGTCGAGAGGTTGGGATTGATGGTCTCTGGGTTAGGGTGTCCTCTATGGGTCAGTGGATCCAAGTGTGACCCGTCAGTGGCAGAGTCAGTCTGCCAGTATAGTCTAGTTTTTGTTGAGGGGAGATGCCTTTCAGCCGACCTTGTGATTCTAGATTTGACAGATTTTGACGTCATTCTAGGGATGGATTGGCTATCTACCCATGGTGCTACCTTGGACTGCAGGGACAAGGTAGTCAGGTTCAGATGTCAGGATGGGTCAGAGGTTGTCTTCAGAGGAGACAGGAGGGGTACACCTAGAGGTTTGATATCAGCCCTACAGGCTCGTAGGCTGCTCAGGAGGGGTTGTCAGGGTTTTCTAGCTCTTGTGAGAGAGCTGGATAGTCATGTCAGAGAGCCCGCCTCAGTGCCCGTGGTCAGAGAGTTTTTAGATGTTTTTCCAGACGAGCTGCCAGGTTTACCACCTGCTAGAGAGATAAAGTTTGAAATTGAGTTGATGCCTGGAACCAGACTGATCTCTATTCCTCCCTACAGGATGGCACCAGCAGAATTGAAGGAATTGAAGGAGCAGTTGCAAGAGCTGGTAGATAAGGGCTTCATCCGACCGAGTACCTCACCTTGGGGTGCTCCAGTGCTGTTTGTGAAAAAGAAAGATGGATCCCTTAGACTTTGTGTAATACCCGGCTGGATACCGGCATCGGAATTCTACTTTCCGGTGGAGTTCGGGATGTCGGAAGCCTCTAGAAGGGTAGGATTTATGTTTTACTCCAGTGGTATGATGTATTTTAAGGTTTTGAGTTGGTTTGAGGTTGGAAGAGAAACGGCTATGGAGACTTTTGCCAAGTTCGGCCGCCGAAGGTAAGTTCGGCCGCCGAAAGTGCCCAATGTTCGGCTTCCGAAGCTCAGATTCGGCCCCCGAATGTTGCATGGTTTTGCATGCGATTCGGCAGCCGAAGCTGAGTTGGCTAGCCAACAATTGAGCATTCCTTAGTCAGCATTTTGGACAGGTGTTGGCTCCAAACCCTGTCCAGAAGCTTGGCCACGTCTCCTATGTTGTACAGCTCCTGCAAAAGTGGGTTGTTTTGTTGGTTTTCACAAGGTGGTGAAGGGTTGAAGCAAAAAGCTTAGGTTTGAGAGTTTATGAGTTTGAAGAGAGTTGATCCATTTTCTTTGTTCAGATCGTTCATCTTCTTGAATACAGGAGGTAAGTGAAGATCTTGAACATGTTTTACTGTTTTACAGAAGTTTTATGAAGGTTTGGGTAGAGATGCATGCTTAGGTGACAAAGGGTGTTTTCTTTTGATGGTTTAGCTTGTAAGCATGATTATGTGTTATGTTTGATGTGTTTTGTTGGGGTGTTTAGGTAGTTTTGGACCCCTTTGTACATATACATGAGTATATGTGTGTTGAGGAGTTGAAGTGTGCATGTTTTGAGAGATTGAAGGGATGGAGGAGCTTGTTTGCCGTCGGGGCTGAGTTCTGGATGAACTCAGGTTCGGCAGCCGAAGGTTCATTCGGCCGCCGAACCTCTTGCATGGTGGCTTAGGCTGCCACAGCTTGCCCCCGCGAGTTTTGAATGTTCGGCTCTGTTTGGGGGATTCGGCCGTCGAAGCTTGAGATTCAGCCGCCGAAGGTGCTTGAGTTTCGTCTCTGGAGAGGACTTTCGGCCGCCGAACCTGCCGCCGAAAGTGTTCTGTCCAGCTTTCTTTTGCATGCTTTGCATGGATGTTAGAGTGAGTTTCAAGGGATTCTTAGGGAAGTTCATAGAGTGATTCATACGCTTGTTTGGTCCCTCATATGAGTCCATCTGTATAGGTACAGATCAGAGGAACCAGAGAGAGCAGCAGTGAGTACTGCTCCAGAGTTTCAGAGCCTGCAGAGTCAGTCAGTCCAGATAGCCGGAGGTGAGTGGAATTAAACTTAATGCTTTTAACTGACTAATGGAATGTTTTAGCATATCTCATGCATCATGATTATGCCTTAGGTTGATTGCATTAGTATCCACGAATATGTTGCATTGCATTGTTATTTGTTGATGTGGGTAAATGCTGAATGATCCATTAGTCTCAGACAGGAAGTCCAGGAGCCTTTGACTATGCCCTGGCAGGTATAGCAAGTCCAGGAGCCTTTGACTACGCCCTGGCAGGTATAGCAAAGACTAGGAGCCTTTGACTACGCCCTGGCAATGGTAAGTACAGAGGTGTTATATACACATATACATATATGACAGGAAGACCAGGTGCTCGATTCTACGCCCTGGCACAGAGCTACTGGGACTATGTGGTGACAGGTTTACTCTTGATGTGGCTTGTCTGTGTTATGACGCATTCCATGAGATCATGTTTTACTGAGATGTTTTACTGTTCTACTCACTGGGCTATAGAGCTCATCCCACTCCCTTAACCCCAGTTTTGCAGGTTCAGTATACAGTGTACAGGGACAGTCCAGCAGGATACAGAAAGAGTAAAGAGATGTGTAATAGTGTAGAGTGGACATGTAATGTTAAAGAGATGTAATAGTTATGTTTTCAGTTACAGATGTGCCTGACTTAGTAGTTTGTGATGTGTTTTGTACATGATCTGTATATGTATATGTGTTACAGCGTATGTGAAAAACCAGGCTTAACAGGTATGAGTTAACCCATCTAGAGCAAGCTCTAGCCAGGGGTACAGAGTACAGAGTACAGAGTACAGCGTACAGAGATAGTGCATGCACAGGTTAAGCCTTGGTTCAGAAAAGAGTTTTTATTTTCACAGAAAATGTATGATCATGTATGAGATTTACAGGTACACAGAGAGTAGAGCAGGCTTGCTACGGGTTCTGGCGGCCTTAAGCCGACCTGAATCCTAGCGCCGGTGATGGTCCATTTTGGGGTCGTTACAGATTGGTATCAGAGCCCTAGGTTCACATGATCGGACCTATAGAGACAGTGTCGGGCTCATAGAGGTTAGAAGTGGTCAAGCACAATAGGAAATCATGTCCACTAGGATAGGGTTTTGAGTCCTATCTGTGATATGCCATGAGTTATGCATGTGTGTTATTGCTATGTGCTGTTTATGTGCTAAGTGCGTTTTTATATGTTGTGTTTCCAGAGAGTAAAGATGAGTGGAACTCGTCGATCAGCTCGATTGACTGGAGTCCCACCAGAGAATGAGAGACCAGCTGCTCGTCCTCCTACATTGCCAAGGGCAAGGTCGCAGAGATCTAGCAGGGAAGGTATGTCAATAGACCCTAGAAGGTCTGTTGACGAGAGCAGAAGAGGAACAGTGAGGGGAGGAAGATCAGAGGAAAGGAGGGAAGTTATGGAGATTGATCAGTCTAGAGATGACAGCATGGGTATAGGCAGTTTTGAGGAAGGTATGGGAGAGTCACAGGGAGGTGCTCAGACCTCAGGTTTTGGCTACCCAGAGTATTCGATGGGAGGTATGTCGGAGTACTCTAGTTTTGTGCCATATCCTCCTTACATGCCTTATATGCCTTATCCTCCTTACTATCCACCATATCCATCTTCCCCTACCCATCCAAGTGCAGCACACCCAGAGCCAAATGAACCAGTACCACCACCAGAACCAGTAGCCCCTGTTGTTGACAGACATCAACCTAGCTCATCTGGAGGTAAAGTGCAAATGACGGAGTACTTGAAATTGGATGCTCCTAAATACAACACGGGAGATGATCCATTTGATTACCTCAGAGCAGTTAGGATGATAACCAGTGAATTGGGAGCAGATGATAGGAGAGCCATTGAGATGGCAGGTTTCACATTAAAATGTAAGAAAGCCAGAGAATGGTTTAAGAATTATGTGGAGCCTAGAATGGACAGCATGTCATGGGGAGAGTTCGCCAATGAGTTTGCCGGGTGGGCTTTTCCTGACAGTTCTAGGGAGATGAAAGTAATTGAGTTTGAACAGTTGCGATAGACAGATGAGATGAGTGTTGATGAATTCACAGATAAGTTCCTGGATTTGCTTCAGTATGTGGGTCAAGCCTATGATACTGATCAGAAGAAGGCAAGGAGATATACTATGAGATTGCATCCCAGGTATGCTTCCTTGATTCTTCCATCAGAAAAGGAGAGTTTCCACACCATAGTGGACGCAGCCAGGAAAATGGAGGCTAGTGCCAATATGCAGAAACAGTCAAAGGCACAGGCTTCGGGTTCTAAGGCCCCCAGTGGAGGCACTTCAGGCAGCAAGAGGTGGGATAGAGCAAAAGGAACAAAGAATAAGTTCTGGAATAAAGTGAAGTCAGGTCTGGGAATCGGTAGTGGCTCTAGCTCTGGCACAGCTCCAGTCTGCAGAAGATGCGGAAAACCACATGGAGGAGTTTGTCAGTTGGGATCTACAGCTTGTTTTCGCTGTGGACAGGAAGGGCATATTGCTCGGAATTGTCCTCAGGTGACATTTGCACCATCCCAGCAGATGAGTTCAGGCAGTGTGGTACAGCCAGTTGTACAGCCAGCAGCTCCAGTCATGCCTCAGAGTAGTGGCAGAGGTAGAGGGAGAGGGGCAGCCTCTACTTCAGCAGCAGGTTCCCGAGGTGGAAATCCGGTAGCCCCAGCACGGATTTTCACAGTGACACAGGAGGAGGCTAACATGTCGAACACAGTGGTGTCAGGTAATCTCATCATTAGGTGTTCAGATGTGTATGCTTTGATGGACCCCGGTGCTTCTCATTCCTTTATTGCTTCGAGAGCCATAGAGAGATTGGGTTTGATCAGTTCTGAGTTAGAGTATCCTCTCTGGGTCAGTGGACCTAAATGTGACCCATCAGTGGCCGTGTCAGTCTGTCGTTTCAGTCCAGTGTTTATAGAGGGTAGATACCTTCCAGCTGACCTTGTGGTTCTAGATTTGACGGATTTTGATGTCATTCTAGGGATGGATTGGTTATCTACATATAGTGCTACTTTGGACTGTAGAGAGAAGCTAGTGAGTCTCAGAGACCAGGATGGGTCAGAGTGTGTCTTCAGCGGAGACAGGAGAGGTACACCCAGAGGTATGATTTCAGCCCTTCAGGCTCGTCGTTTGCTTAGGAGGGGTTGTCAGGGGTTTCTAGCTCATGTGAGAGAGCTAGACAGTTAGGATAGGGAACCAGCCACAGTACCAGTTGTCCGAGAGTTTCTCGATGTGTTCCCAGATGATTTACCAGGACTCCCACCTGATAGGGAGATAGGGTTTGAAATTGAATTGCTGCCAGGTACCAGACCTGTAATAGCCCGTGTAACAGCCCGGAAACCGAACTGCCACCGGCACTAGGATCCAGATCGACTTAAGGTCGCCGGGACCCGTAGTAAGCCTGCTATCCTGTTTGTATACCTGTGAAATCCCATACATGATCATACATTTGCTGTAAAAACATAAAACTTTTCTTCATTCCATGGCTTAACCTGTGCATGCACTCTCTCTGTGCTCTACTAATCCCTACTAGAGCTCCTCATGGCTCTAGGCGGATCAAACCCATAATGTTAAGCCTGGTTTTGCTCATAAACATACAACAATAAAGAAACATAAACTGATCATGTGAGAAGAACAAGGGATTACAACTCTTATAGTCAAGCACCATTCTATACACTATACATAAACCTTATCTCTTTACATTTACATGTCCACACTAGCTATTACAATACTCTGTACTCTTCCTGTACCCTGCTGAGTTCTCTCTGACCTCTGAACCTGCACATCTGGAGTTAGGGGAGAGGGATGAGCTATGATAGCCCAGTGAGTAGAATACGCAAATACAGGTGATAAAACATGCGCTCATGGAATGCAACACATAATCATATAACCTCGGCCGGACGGATCAAAACTCCCTCTATCTCATCTGGGGTACCTAAGTACCATGTGCCTGGTCCCCGTAGGGCTGTTCCAGGTCTTTGTATATGTGCCTGGTCCCCGTAGGGCTGTTCCAGGTCTTTCCTCTGAGGGCTAATGAATCCTCACGAAGTCCGTGCCGTCTCACATAAGCAATGTACAAGGAGCCATGCCAAGTACAAGGATAAATGCAATGCATCATCTTTGTGTACACTAATGCACTCACCCTAGAGCATATTCATGATGCATGAAGCATGATAAAATATTCAGTTGTCAGATTAAAACATTAAGTTAAATTCCACTCACCTGGTTATCTCTGAACTGACTCTGCAGGTTCTGACACTGGACTCACTGCTGACCTCCCTGATTCCTCTGGTCCGTACCTACACAGGTGGACTCAAATGAGGGACTAAACGCACTCAAGAATATCTCTACGAAACTCCCCAAAACCCCTCTAAACAATCCTCAAACCATCACATAAAACATGCAAAAGAAAGCTAGACAGGGCACTTTCGGCGGCAGGTTCGGCGGCCGAAACCCCACTCCAGAGACGAAACTCATGCATGTTCGGCGGCACCTTCGGCGGCCGAAGGTCTCGTCCAGAGACGAAACTCACACTCTTTCGGCGGCCGAACTCCCTCTTTCGGCGGCCGAAAGTCCCTTTCTAAACCGAAAGCCTAGCTTTCGGGGGCAACCTTTGGCAGCCGAACTGCCTCCACAAGGGGTTCGGCGGCCGAACCTTCCTTCGGCGGCCGAACCTTCCTTCGGCGGCCGAACCTGGTTTTGCCCGAAAGGCAGAACCCTGCTCTGTTTCATGCAAACTTTGCCCAAAAACCTACAAACATGCATATCAACTACTCCCAACTAGCATATACACATATATATGCACAAAGGGGTCTAAAACTACCCTAAAACCCCAAACAAACATAGCACATAACACTTAATCATGCTGGAACACCACAAATCACCAAAAACCTCACCTAAACCTAAACATGCAAACTACCCATACAAACTTCATAAAACCTTTCAAAATCATCAAAGAAGCTCAGGATCTTCACTTACCTCTTACACAACTTGAGGATGAAGGATCCTAACGTGGAGATATGAAGAAAAGCTCTTCCAAAGCTCCAAGCTTCAAAACTTGCTTCTTTTGCTCAAAACCTTCATAAGTCACCAAAACTCTTAAAACTCTTGAAAGATTTGATGAAAATCATGGAAAACATGAAAGTCAACGTAGGAGAGGCTGAAACTCACCTCTGGCTGCAAGTGGAGGAGAAATAACCTCCTTCCACCGACCCTTGGCCCTTTTATAGGTGGCTGGCCAGACCACCTTCGGCAGCCGAACGTGAAGCCGCAACCATGCAATGTTCGGCGGCCGAAAGTGACCTTCGGCGGCCGAACCTTTGCATTTCTCCCTTGTTGCTTTTCTTTCAAAACTCAAATCTTTTAACACTTCAAAACATGAAAACCAGTGAAAATACCTTAAAAAACATATGTATTACCCTTCTCGAGGGTTCTGACACCTGAGATTCCACCGGACGACAGGAATGCCGATGCCGGACTCGAACCGGGTATTACATTCTCCCCCCCTTAAGAACATTCGTCCCCGAATGTCCCTAACACAACATAAACACATAGAAAAGGGGAAAACTAACCTCAAAACAGATATGGGTATTGCTGGAGCATGGACTCCCGAGTCTCCCAAGTGCACTCTTCTAGGTTGTGGTGGTTCCACAAAACTTTCACCATTGGTATCTCCTTGTTTCTCAGCTTTCTGATCTGGGTGTCAAGGATCCGTACTGGCTGTTCTACATAGGTGAGATCACTTAAGATTTCCACCTCAGGTTCACTAAGAACCTTCTCTGGATCTGACACAAATTTTCTCAACATAAAACATGGAATACCGGGTGAATTCGTTCCATAGAAGCCGGTAAATCTAGCTTATACGATACAGGCCCGATCTTCTGCAAGATCTCAAAGGGACCAATGTACCGTGGGGCCAGTTTACCCTTCTTTCCAAACTGAACCACTCCCTTCATCGGAGACACCTTAAGCAATACCATATCCCCCTCCTGGAACTCTATTTGCTTCCTACGGATGTCTGCATAACTTTTCTGTCTGCTTACAGCTGTTCTGATCCGCTCTCTAATGATAGGCACTAACTTGCTGGTTATCTCAACTAACTCTGGCCCTGCAAGAGTTTTCTCTCCTACCTCTTCCCAGCAAACAGGTGTTCGGCACTTCCTCCCATACAAAGCTTCATAAGGGGCCATCCCTATGCTAGCATGATGGCTGTTGTTGTAGGCAAACTCCACCAGAGGTAGATGCTGCCTCCAAGAACCGCCAAAGTCTAACACACACATTCTCAGCATATCTTCGATGGTCTGGATGGTCCTCTCTGACTGACCGTCTGTCTGTGGATGGAAAGCAGTGCTGAAATTCAACCTTGTGCCCATTTCATTTTGCAGACTCCGCCAAAACCTGGAGGTGAACTGAGGTCCTCGATCTGATACTATCGACACTGGAACTCCATGTAACCTTACTATTTCGTCTACATACACCTGCGCCAACTTGTCCACAGAGTAGTTACTCCTAACTGGAATGAAGTGAGCAGATTTCGTGAGTCTATCCACAATCACCCATATGGAGTCTAATCTGTTAGACGTCGCCGGTAACCCCACTACAAAATCCATCGCTATGTTCTCCCATTTCCATTCTGGAATCGGCAGTGGGTTAAGCATTCCAGCCGGCTTCTGATGCTCTAGCTTCACCCTTTGACATGTCTCGCAGGCTGACACGAACTGTGCCACTTCTCTCTTCATTGCTGGCCACCAATACACCCTTCTCAGATCTTGATACATCTTGGTGGCTCCCGGGTGAATGCTATACCTCGCATTATGAGCTTCCCTCATAATGTCTGCCTTCAAACTGCTATCATCTGGTACACATAACCTCTTACCGTGCCGAAGAATCCCCTCACCGTCAAATCTGAACTCTGCACTATTGCCAGACTGAACAGTCCTGGCAATCTTCACTAACTCGGGGTCTTCGTGCTGTTTCAGAGCCACTTGCTCTAGAAACACTGGTGTCACTCTCATCTGTGCGAGCAAAACACCTGTACCAGATAACTGCAACTGTAACCCGTCTTCCACGAGCTTGTAGAAATCCTTCACCACCGGTCTTCTCTCTACTGCAATGTGGGATAAACTGCCAAGTGACTTTCGGCTTAAGGCATCAGCTACAACATTCGCCTTGCCCGGATGATACTGGATCTTGCAATCGTAATCACTGAGCAATTCTACCCACCGTCTCTGCCTCAAGTTTAACTCTCTCTGACTTAAGATGTGCTGCAGGCTCTTATGATCTGTATAGATCTCACATTTTACCCCATAGAGGTAATGCCTCCACATCTTAAGTGCAAAGATAACAGCTGCCATCTCCAGATCGTGTGTCGGGTAATTCAGCTCGTGCTTCTTCAGCTGTCTAGAAGCATAAGCTATCACTTTGTCCTTCTGTATCAACACACAACCTAATCCCACTCGGGATGCATCACAGAACACTGTGAACTCTTCATCACTAATCGGCAGAACTAACACCGGTGCTGAAGTTAACCGTCTCTTCAACTCTGCAAAACTCTCCTCACATTCCTCTGACCACACAAACTTCTGATTCTTTCTGGTCAGTCTGGTCATAGGAGCAGCTATCTTCGAAAAGTCCTGAACGAACCTCCGATAGTAGCCTGCCAAACCCAGAAAACTCTTGATTTCGGTCACCGTAGTGGGTGTAGGCCAGTTGGCTACTGCCTCTACCTTTTTGGGATCTACTGCTATACCGTCCTCTGATATAACATGTCCCAAAAAGGAAATGCTCCTTAACCAGAACTCACACTTGGAGAACTTGGCATATAAGCCATGCTCTCTCAAGGTTTGCAGCACTATCAGCAGATGATGGGCATGCTCCTCTGCATTCCTGGAGTACACCAAGATATCATCAATAAAGACGATCACAAAACGATCCAAGTACTCCCTGAAAACCCTGTTCATGAGATCCATGAATGCTGCAGGGGCGTTAGTCAACCCGAACGGCATCACAAGGAACTCATAATGCCCATATCTGGTTCGGAAAGCAGTCTTGGATACATCTCCTTCCCTGATCTTCAACTGGTGGTATCCGGATCTCAGATCTATTTTTGAAAAACAACCTGCTCCTGCCAGCTGGTCGAATAGATCATCGATCCTGGGTAAAGGATACTTGTTTTTGATAGTGACTTTGTTCAACTGTCTGTAGTCGACACAAAGTCTCAGAGGTCCATCCTTCTTTCTGACAAACAATACTGGAGCACCCCAGGGTGAGGTACTCGGGCGGATGAAACCCTTAGCTACCAAATCCTGTAACTGCTCTTTCAACTCTCGCAACTCTGCTGGTGCCATCCTGTAGGGAGGAATAGAGATCGGTCTGGCATTGGGCATCAACTCAATCTCGAACTCTATTTCCCTATCCGGTGGCAGTCCTGGAAGCTCTTCAGGAAACAAATCTGGGAAGTCTCTAACAACTGGTACTGAGGATGGTTCCCTAACCTGACTGTCTAGCTCTCTCACATAAGCTAGGAACCCCTGACACCCCTTCCTTAACATCCTATGAGCCTGGAGGGCTGATATCAAACCCCTAGGTGTCCCTCTCCTGTCTCCTCTGAAGACACACTCGGACCCATCCTGGTCTCTGACACTGACTACCTTGTCTCTACAGTTCAGGGTAGCATCATACGTAGATAACCAGTCCATCCCTAGAATGACATCAAAATCTGTCAACTCTAGAACCACCAGGTCAGCTGGAAGGTATCTACCCTCTATGCACATCGGACTGAATCGACAGACTGACTCTGCCAAAGATGGATCACATTTGGGTCCACTGACCCATAGAGGACACTCTAACTCAGACACCATAAGACCCAACCTCTCTGCAACTCTAGAAGAAATGAAAGAGTGAGAAGCACCGGGGTCCATTAAAGCATACACCTCTGAACACCCAATGATGAGATTACCTGACACCACCGTGTTCGACGTGTCTGCCTCCTGCTGAGTCAGGGTGAAAATCCGTGCTGGGGCTGACGGACCTACACCTCGGGAACCCATCCCTGATGAAGAGGCTGCCCCTCTTCCTCTTCCTCTGCCACTGCTTGGTGGTACGGCTGAAGCTACTGGCTGTACTACACTGCCCGTACTCATCTGCTGGGATGGTGCAACCAAAGTCGCCTGAGGACATTCCCGTGCATAATGTCCCTCCTGCCCACATCTATAGCAGGCTGTGGATCCCAACTGACAAGCTCCTCTATGCTGTTTGCCACACCTCTTGCACACTGGAAAATCTGCGCCAGAACTAGAGCCACTACTCATTCCCAGACCCGACTTAAGCCTGTTCCAGAACTTGCCTCTCTTTCCTCTGAATTTCTCCCATCTCTTCTTACTTGCACTTGCTGTACCCTGTGAGGAGGAACCTGGTTTAACACCAGAAGACTGTGCCTTAACTACACCTTGACTTATGGCACTGACCTCCATCTTTCTAGCAGCATCCACAATAGAGTGGAAACTTTCCTTCTCCGCATGAAGAATCAAAGAGAAATACCTGGGATGAAGCCTTGTGGCATATCTCTTTGCCTTCTTCTGATCTGTATCATATGCCTGACCGACATATGGCAACAATTCCAAGAACTTATCTGTATATTCATCAACGCTCATCTCCTCCGTCTGTCTCAACTGCTCAAACTCCACAACTTTTAGTTCCCTGGAACTGTCAGGAAAAGCCCATCCAGCAAATTCGTTGGCGAACTCTTCCCATGTCATACTCGCAAGTCTCGGGTCCACATAGTTCTTGAACCATTCTCTAGCTTTCTTGCACTTCAAAGTGAACCCTGCCATCTCAATGGCTCTACCGTCATCAGCTCCCAACTCACTTGTTATCATTCTGACTGCACTGAGATACTCAAAGGGATCATCTCCGGTATTGAATTTAGGAGCATCCAACTTTAAGTACTCGGTCATCTTCACCTTACTTCCCCCTGAAGAACTGGGTTGCTGTGCTTCCACAACAGGGGCTACTGGTTCAGGAGGTGGTGGTGGAGGAACTGGTTCCCTCACTTCAGGCTGTACTGGACTTGGATGAACAGGTGGGGGTGGATACATGTGATATGGTGGATAAAAGGAAGGATAGGGCATATAGGGCATGTAGGGTGGATATGGGGCAAAACTGGAGTAATCCGACGTGCCTCCCATCGGATACTCTGGGCCCTGTGGAAAGGGTGGATAGCCAAACCCCGAGGCCTGAACGCCTCCCTGGGACTCCCCCATACCTTCTTCTGACCTTCCTACACCCATGGTTGCATCTCTACTCTGATCCTCTTCCATCACACCTCTTTCTTCTACTGACCTTCCCCCTCTGCTTACTCCTCTCCTGCTCTCGTCAGAAGACCTTCTCGGGTCTCGTGACGTTCCTTCCCTGCTTGACCTGTAAGATCTTGCCCTTGGCAAGGCAGGTGGACGAGCAGCTGTACCCTCACTTACAGGTGGGACTCCAGTCAATCTCGCGGATCGACGAGTTCCTCGCATCTTCACTCTTTGGAAAACAACAAATCACATAACACATCAGCAACACATCAAAAACATGCACATGCATAACTCAGGGCATTGCACATCAGCATAACATCCTATCCTCGTGGACATGTTTTTCCTATGGTGCTTGACCTGCTACACCTCTCTATGAGCCCAACTCTCTCTCTATAGGTCCGACCATGTGAACCTAGGGCTCTGATACCAATCTGTAACAGCCCGGAAACCGAACTGCCACCGGCACTAGGATCCAGATCGACTTAAGGTCGCCGGGACCCGTAGTAAGCCTGCTATCCTGTTTGTATACCTGTGAAATCCCATACATGATCATACATTTGCTGTAAAAACATAAAACTTTTCTTCATTCCAAGGCTTAACCTGTGCATGCACTCTCTCTGTGCTCTACTAATCCCTACTAGAGCTCCTCATGGCTCTAGGCGGATCAAACCCATAATGTTAAGCCTGGTTTTGCTCATAAACATACAACAATAAAGAAACATAAACTAATCATGTGAGAAGAACAAGGGATTACAACTCTTATAGTCAAGCACCATTCTATACACTATACATAAACCTTATCTCTTTACATTTACATGTCCACACTAGCTATTACAATACTCTGTACTCTTCCTGTACCCTGCTGAGTTCTCTCTGACCTCTGAACCTGCACATCTGGAGTTAGGGGAGAGGGATGAGCTACGATAGCCCAGTGAGTAGAATAGGCAAATACAGGTGATAAAACATGCGCTCATGGAATGCAACACATAATCACATAACCTCGGCCGGACGGATCAAAACTCCCTCTATCTCATCTGGGGTACCTAAGTACCATGTGCCTGGTCCCCGTAGGGCTGTTCCAGGTCTTTGTATATGTGCCTGGTCCCCGTAGGGCTGTTCCAGGTCTTTCCTCTGAGGGCTAATGAATCCTCACGAAGTCCGTGCCGTCTCACATAAGCAATGTACAAGGAGCCATGCCAAGTACAAGGATAAATGCAATGCATCATCTTTGTGTACACTAATGCACTCACCCTAGAGCATATTCATGATGCATGAAGCATGATAAAATATTCAGTTGTCAGATTAAAACATTAAGTTAAATTCCACTCACCTGGTTATCTCTGAACTGACTCTGCAGGTTCTGACACTGGACTCACTGCTGACCTCCCTGATTCCTCTGGTCCGTACCTACACAGGTGGACTCAAATGAGGGACTAAACGCACTCAAGAATATCTCTACGAAACTCCCCAAAACCCCTCTAAACAATCCTCAAACCATCACATAAAACATGCAAAAGAAAGCTGGACAGGGCACTTTCGGCGGCAGGTTCGGCGGCCGAAACCCCACTCCAGAGACGAAACTCATGCATGTTCGGCGGCACCTTCGGCGGCCGAAGGTCTCGTCCAGAGACGAAACTCACACTCTTTCGGCGGCCGAACTCCCTCTTTCGGCGGCCGAACTCCCTCTTTCGGCGGCCGAAAGTCCCTTTCTAAACCGAAAGCCTAGCTTTCGGGGGCAACCTTTGGCAGCCGAACTGCCTCCACAAGGGGTTCGGCGGCCGAACCTTCCTTCGGCGGCCGAACCTGGTTTTGCCCGAAGGGCAGAACCCTGCTCTGTTTCATGCAAACTTTGCCCAAAAACCTACAAACATGCATATCAACTACTCCCAACTAGCATATACACATATATATGCACAAAGGGGTCTAAAACTACCCTAAAACCCCAAACAAACATAGCACATAACACTTAATCATGCTGGAACACCACAAATCACCAAAAACCTCACCTAAACCTAAACATGCAAACTACCCATACAAACTTCATAAAACCTTTCAAAATCATCAAAGAAGCTCAGGATCTTCACTTACCTCTTACACAACTTGAGGATGAAGGATCCTAACGTGGAGATATGAAGAAAAGCTCTTCCAAAGCTCCAAGCTTCAAAACTTGCTTCTTTTGCTCAAAACCTTCATAAGTCACCAAAACTCTTAAAACTCTTGAAAGATTTGATGAAAATCATGGAAAACATGAAAGTCAACGTAGGAGAGGCTGAAACTCACCTCTGGCTGCAAGTGGAGGAGAAATAACCTCCTTCCACCGACCCTTGGCCCTTTTATAGGTGGCTGGCCAGACCACCTTCGGCAGCCGAACGTGAAGCCGCAACCATGCAATGTTCGGCGGCCGAAAGTGACCTTCGGCGGCCGAACCTTTGCATTTCTCCCTTGTTGCTTTTCTTTCAAAACTCAAATCCTTTAACACTTCAAAACATGAAAACCAGTGAAAATACCTTAAAAAACATATGTATTACCCTTCTCGAGGGTTCCGACACCTGAGATTCCACCGGACGACAGGAATGCCGATGCCGGACTCGAGCCGGGTATTACAGCCCGGCCCCGTACGACCGGCCCTGTTACCGCTCACAGCCCGTGACCTTCCTCTGGGCCCAGCCACTGTGAGCAGCTCTTAACATCCCTTCACCCTCACGGGTTCCAGGCAGGATTTGTCCCTCGGGGGAGCCATTACGGCCCGCCCTAGCCCGAGTGGATTTGGCCCAATTCCTTCCTCTGGGAATTAGGTCGCCTCCCCCACTGCTCGAACCCTTGACCTCCCACTTTAAGGGAATAGTCTGGTGAGAGTGAGTACCAATTGTTCCAATGGCACAATTGGTACTCACTCTCACCAGACTATTCCCTTAAAGTGGGAGGTCAAGGGTTCGAGCAGTGGGGGAGGCGACCTAATTCCCAGAGGAAGGAATTGGGCCAAATCCACTCGGGCTAGGGCGGGCCGTAATGGCTCCCCCGAGGGACAAATCCTGCCTGGAACCCATGAGGGTGAAGGGATGTTAAGAGCTGCTCACAGTGGCTGGGCCCAGAGGAAGGTCACGGGCTGTGAGCGGTAACAGGGCCGGTCGTACGGGGCCGGGCTGTTACAAGACCGATCTCTATTCCTCCCTACAGGATGGCACCAGCAGAGTTAAAAGAGTTAAAAGAGCAGTTGCAGGACTTGGTAGATAAGGGTTTCATCCGCCCTAGTACCTCACCTTGGGGTGCTCCAGCGATCTTTGTCAGAAAGAAGGATGGATCCCTCAGACTTTGTATCGACTACAGACAGTTGAACAAGGTCACTATCAAGAATAGGTATCCTCTACCTAGGATTGATGATCTATTTGACCAGCTAGCTGGAGCAGGTTGTTTCTCTAAAATAGATCTGAGATCCGGGTATCATCAGTTGAGAGTCAGAGAGGCAGATGTGCCTAAGACAGCTTTCAGGACCAGATATGGGCATTATGAGTTCTTAGTGATGCCGTTCGGGTTGACTAACGCCCCTGCAGCATTCATGGATCTCATAAACAGAGTTTTCAGTGGGTTTCTGGATCACTTTGTCATTGTTTTCATCGATGATATTTTAGTGTATTCCAGAGATGCAGAGGAGCATGCCCAGCATCTGAGGATAGTTCTGCAGACACTGAGAGAACATGGATTGTATGCCAAATTCTCGAGGTGTGAGTTTTGGTTGAGGAGCATTGCCTTCTTGGGACATGTAGTATCAGCAGAGGGTATTGAGGTAGACCCCAAGAAGATAGAGGCTGTAGCTAATGGCCCAGACCCACGACAATGACTGAGATTAAAAGCTTTCTGGGACTGGCAGGTTACTACAGGAGGTTCGTTCAGAACTTCTCAAAGATAGCAGCTCCTATGACCAAACTGACTCAGAAGAACCAGAAGTTTGTCTGGTCAGACCAGTGTGAAGAGAGCTTTGAGGAGCTCAAGCAGAGATTGACCACAGCACCAGTGTTAGCTCTGCCTGTGAGTAATGAGGATTTCACAGTGTTCTGTGATGCATCTCGAGTGGGATTGGGCTGTGTATTGATGCAGAGTGATAGGGTGATAGCTTATGCTTCTAGACAGTTGAAGAAGCACGAGTTGAATTACCCTACCCATGACCTAGAGATGGCATCAATTATCTTTGCACTTAAGATGTGGCGGCATTACTTCTACAGGGTGAAATGCGAGATCTTCACTGATCACAAGAGTTTACAGTACATCTTGAGTCAGAGAGAGCTGAATTTGAGGCAGAGGAGATGGGTAGAATTGCCCAGTGATTATGATTGTAAGATCTAGTATCATCCAGGTAAGGCGAATGTTGTAGCAGACGCCCTCAGCTGGAAGTCACTAGGCAGTTTATCCCATATAGCAGCAGAGCGGAGACCAGTTGTGATGGAGCTTTACAAGCTCTTAGAAGAAGGGTTACAGTTAGAGTTGTCTGGTACAGGTGCATTGATAGCACAGATGAGAGTGACACCTGTGTTTCTGGAGCAGATAGCTCAGAGACAGCATGAGGACCCTGAGTTGATGAAAATTGTTAGGACGGTTCAGTCAGGCAACAATACAGAGTTTAGATTTGACAGCAAAGGGATCCTTCGCTTTGGGAGTCGACTTTGTGTACCAGATAGGGGCAGTGTGAAGGAAGACATTATGAGGGAAGCTCATGATGCTAGGTATAGTGTTCACCCAGGAGCCACCAAGATGTATCAGGATCTGAAAAGGGTCTATTGGTGGCCAGCCATGAAGAAAGAAGTGGCGCAGTTTGTGACAGCCTGTGAGGTTTGCCAGAGGGTGAAACTAGAGCATCAGAAACCAGCCGGAATGCTTAACCCATTACCGATTCCAGAGTGGAAATGGGAGAACATAGCCATGGATTTTGTAGTGGGTTTACCAGCAGCGTCCAACAGGATAGACTCTATATGGGTGATTGTGGACAGACTCACGAAATCTGCTCATTTTCTTCCAGTACGGAGTACCTATTCTGTGGATAAGTTGGCACAGGTCTATCTGGATGAAATAGTAAGATTACATGGTGTTCCAGTGTCGATAGTTTCAGACAGAGGACCTCAGTTTACCTCTAGATTTTGGCGAAGTCTGCAGAGTGCGATGGGCACGAGATTAGAGTTTAGCACTGCTTTCCACCCACAGACTGATGGACAGTCAGAGAGGACCATCCAGACCATCGAGGATATGCTTTGATTGTGTGTGTTAGACTTTGGCGGTTCTTGGAGGCAGCATCTACCGTTGGTGGAGTTTGCCTACAATAACAGCCATCATGCTAGCATAGGAATGGCTCCTTATGAAGCTTTGTATGGGAGGAAGTGCAGATCCCCTGTTTGCTGGGAAGAGATAGGAGAGAAGGCTCTGGCAGGGCCAGAGTTAGTAGCGATTACCAGTAGAGTGGTGCCCTTGATCAGAGAGAGAATCAGAACAGCGCAGAGTAGACAGAAAAGTTATGCAGACGTTCGCAGAAAACAGTTAGAGTTTCAGGAGGGTAGTATGGTATTGCTGAAAGTGTCTCCAACGAAAGGAGTGGTTCGTTTTGGGAAGAAGGGTAAGTTAGCTCCACGGTACATTGGACCCTTTGAGATTGTGCAGAGGATCGGAAATGTGTCGTATAAGTTAGATTTACCTACTTCTATGGAGAGAATTCACCCGGTATTTCATGTTTCTATGCTACGACAGTTTGTGTCAGATCCGAATCAGGTTCTGAGTAAGCCTGAGGTGGAGATTCATACAGATCTCACCTATATAGAGCAGCCAGTGCGGATTCTGGACACGCAGATCAGACAGCTAAGAAACAAGGAGATTCCGATGGTGAAAGTTCTATGGAACCACCATAATCTAGAAGAGTGCACCTGGGAGACGCGAGAGTCGATGCTCCAGCAGTATCCATATTTTTTTTGAGGTTAGTTTCCTCCGTTTTATGTGTTAGTTGTTTTCAAATCATTCGAGGACGAATGTTCTTAGGGGGGGAGAATGTAATACCCGGCTGGATACCGGCATCGGAATTCTACTTTCCGGTGGAGTTCGGGATGTCGGAAGTCTCTAGAAGGATAGGATTTATGTTTTACTCCAGTGGTATGATGTATTTTAAGGTTTTGAGTTGGTTTGAGGTTGGAAGAGAAACGACTATGGAGACTTTTGCCAAGTTCGGCCGCCGAAAGTGCCCAATGTTCGGCTTCCGAAGCTCAGATTCGGCCCCCGAATGTTGCATGGTTTTGCATGCGATTCGGCAGCCGAAGCTGAGTTGGCTAGCCAACAATTGAGCATTCCTTAGTCAGCATTTTGGACAGGTGTTGGCTCCAAACCCTGTCCAGAAGCTTGGCCACGTCTCCTATGTTGTACAGCTCCTGCAAAAGTGGGTTGTTTTGTTGGTTTTCACAAGGTGGTGAAGGGTTGAAGCAAAAAGCTTAGGTTTGAGAGTTTATGAGTTTGAAGAGAGTTGATCCATTTTCTTTGTTCAGATCGTTCATCTTCTTGAATACAGGAGGTAAGTGAAGATCTTGAACATGTTTTACTGTTTTACAGAAGTTTTATGAAGATTTGGGTAGAGATGCATGCTTAGGTGACAAAGGGTGTTTTCTTTTGATGGTTTAGCTTGTAAGCATGATTATGTGTTATGTTTGATGTGTTTTGTTGGGGTGTTTAGGTAGTTTTGGACCCCTTTGTACATATACATGAGTATATGTGTGTTGAGGAGTTGAAGTGTGCATGTTTTGAGAGATTGAAGGGATGGAGGAGCTTGTTTGCCGTCGGGGCTGAGTTCTGGATGAACTCAGGTTCGGCAGCCGAAGGTTCATTCGGCCGCCGAACCTCTTGCATGGTGGCTTAGGCTGCCACAGCTTGCCCCCGCGAGTTTTGAATGTTCGGCTCTGTTTGGGGGATTCGGCCGCCGAAGCTTGAGATTCGGCCGCCGAAGGTGCTTGAGTTTCATCTCTGGAGAGGACTTTCGGCCGCCGAACCTGCCGCCGAAAGTGTTCTGTCCAGCTTTCTTTTGCATGCTTTGCATGGATGTTAGAGTGAGTTTCAAGGGATTCTTGGGGAAGTTCATAGAGTGATTCATACGCTTGTTTGGTCCCTCATATGAGTCCATCTGTATAGGTACAGATCAGAGGAACCAGAGAGAGCAGCAGTGAGTACTGCTCCAGAGTTTCAGAGCCTGCAGAGTCAGTCAATCCAGATAGCCGGAGGTGAGTGGAATTAAACTTAATGCTTTTAACTGACTAATGGAATGTTTTAGCATATCTCATGCATCATGATTATGCCTTAGGTTGATTGCATTAGTATCCACGAATATGTTGCATTGCATTGTTATTTGTTGATGTGGGTAAATGCTGAATGATCCATTAGTCTCAGACAGGAAGTCCAGGAGCCTTTGACTACGCCCTGGCAGGTATAGCAAGTCCAGGAGCCTTTGACTACGCCCTGGCAGGTATAGCAAAGACCAGGAGCCTTTGACTACGCCCTGGCAATGGTAAGTACAGAGGTGTTATATACACGTATACATATATGACAGGAAGACCAGGTGCTCGATTCTACGCCCTGGCACAGAGCTACTGGGACTATGTGGTGACAGGTTTACTCTTGATGTGGCTTGTCTGTGTTATGACGCATTCCATGAGATCATGTTTTACTGAGATGTTTTACTGTTCTACTCACTGGGCTATAGAGCTCATCCCACTCCCTTAACCCCAGTTTTGCATGTTCAGTATTTAGTGTATAGGGACAGTCCAGCAGGATACAGAAAGAGTAAAGAGATGTGTAATAGTGTAGAGTGGACATGTAATGTTAAAGAGATGTAATAGTTATGTTTTCAGTTACAGATGCGCCTGACTTAGTAGTTTGTGATGTGTTTTGTACATGATCTGTATATGTATATGTGTTACAGCGTATGTGAAAAACCAGGCTTAACAGGTATGAGTTAACCCATCTAGAGCAAGCTCTAGCCAGGGGTACAGAGTACAGAGTACAGAGTACAGCGTACAGAGATAGTGCATGCACAGGTTAAGCCTTGGTTCAGAAAAGAGTTTTTATTTTCACAGAAAATGTATGATCATGTATGAGATTTACAGGTACACATAGAGTAGAGCAGGCTTGCTACGGGTTCTGGTGGCCTTAAGCCGACCTGAATCCTAGCGCCGGTGACGGTCCATTTTGGGGTCGTTACACTTTGTATCGACTACAGGCAGTTGAACAAAGTCACTACCAAGAATAAGTACCCGTTGCCAAGGATCGACGATCTATTCGACCAGCTAGCTGGAGCAGGTTGCTTCTCCAAGATAGATCTGAGATCAGGGTACCATCAGCTGAGGATAAGAGAAGAGGATGTGCCAAAGGCGGCGTTCAGGACCAGATATGGGCACTATGAGTTTCTTGTGATGCCGTTCGGGTTAACCAATGCCCTTGCAGCATTCATGGATCTCATGAATAGAGTGTTTAGCCAGTACCTGGATCACTTTGTTGTTGTCTTCATTGATGATATCTTAGTGTATTCCAGGAATGCAGAGGAGCATGCCCATCATCTGAGGTTAGTCTTGCAGACCTTGAGGGAACATAGCTTGTATGCTAAGTTCTCCAAGTGTGAATTCTGGCTGAGGAGCATTTCGTTCTTGGGGCATGTGGTGTCAGAAAATGGAATCGAGGTAGACCCCAAGAAAGTGGAAGCTGTAGCTAACTAGTCTAGACCCACTACAGTGACAGAGATCAAGAGCTTCTTGGGTTTGGCAGGTTACTACATGAGGTTCGTTCAGGACTTCTCAAAAATTGCAGCTCCTATGACCAGACTGACTAAGAAGAACCAGAGGTTTGTGTGGACCGACCAGTGTGAGGAGAGCTTTGAGGAGCTAAAGAAGAGGTTGACTTCAGCACCGGTGGTAGCTCTGCCGACTAGTAATGAAGACTTCACAGTGTATTGTGATGCGTCCCGTGTGGGACTGGGTTGTGTGCTGATGCAGAATGAAAGGGTGATTGCTTATGCTTCTAGACAGCTGAAGAAGCATGAGTTGAATTACCCTACACATGACCTAGAGATGGCAGCTGTAATCTTTGCAAACAAGATGTGGAGACACTACCTTTATGGGGTAAAATGTGAGATCTTCACAGATCATAAGAGCCTGCAGTACATCTTGAGTAAGAGAGAGTTGAATTTGAGGCAGAGAAGATGGGTAGAACTGCTTAGTGACTATGATTACAAGATTCAGTACCATCCGGGTAAGGCAAATGTTGTGGCAGACGCTTTAAGCCGGAAATCACTTGGCAGTTTGTCCCATATTTCAGCAGAGAGAAGACCTGTAACGACCCGAAAATCGGACCGCTACCGGCGCTAGAATCCAGGTCGGCTTAAGGCCGCCGGGACCCGTAGCAAGCCTAACATACATCCTGAGAACCTGCTTAATCCCATACATGATCGACAACATACATAAAAATTAAAACTTTTCCTTTCATTCATACACCAAACTCAACCTGTGCATGCACTATACATAGTCATAAACATAACCATTGACTCCTCTTTGGGATCTCATCAATACCCCAATGGGTGACAAAACCTGTGTTGAGTTGGTTTACATAAACATCATAAAACATCTAAGATCATGTATTAAAAGGGATACCAAACACATAGGGTCAAGCACAATCTCTAATCCTCAATATCATTACATTGCATAACTAATCACAACTTTACATCATTTTACAATTTGTCATGTCCACATTCTATCTATTGCATACATATGACTTCTTTACTCTTGCTGACCTCCTGGTCTACCTTGTACCTGCAAACCTGGGGGTTAAGGGAGAGGGGTGAGCTACTAGAGCCCAATGAGCAGAATAATAAAACATTCAAAACATATGATAACATGGAATGCATCACATCACAACTAATCACATCAAGGATGAATTTGTCACCAATAGCCCTCTACATAGTCCAACTGTGCCAGAACGTAGAATGGGTCCTGGTCTTTCTCTTACATGGCATAACATAGCATTCCAATGTGCCAGAACGTAGAATGGGTCCTGGTCTTTCTCTTACATAGTGCCAGCGAACGTAGAATGGGTCCCACTGGTCTTACATTCCGTACCATACATATCACATCGTCACATCATAGATCGAGGGCTATGGATCATCCAATATTCATCCACAACAACAACAGTAGAGTATGCAATGCAACATATTCGTGAATTCTAATGCAACAACCTAGTATATCTCATGGCATTAATGATGCGTGAATCATGCTAAAATGTCCATTTATTTGCTTTCAAAAACGTAATGAGTTATTCCACTCACCTCTGGATAGCTCTGACCAGACATTGGAGCAGCTGACTCACTGCTGGGGTCCTCGGTTCCTCGGGTCCGAACCTACACAGGTGGACTCAAATGAGGGACCAAACAACTAGAACATAACTCTAAAATACTCCCCAAAAACCCCCTAAAACATCATGAAACAATCATAGAAAAACATGCAAAGGAAGGCTGGACAGGGCACTTTCGGCGGCAGGTTCGGCGGCCGAAAGTCCCTCCAGAGCCGAAAGTCAGGCAGGTTCGGCGGCACCTTCGGCAGCCGAAACTCCCAGACAGAGACGAAACTCATGCATGTTCGGCGGCACTTTCGGCAGCTGAAACTCCCAGACAGAGACGAAAGTCTCCTTTCAGGGGCAGGCTTCGGCAGCCGAAAGGCTTGCCTCCCAGGCAGGTTCGGCGGCCGAAAGTCCTTCGGCTGCCGAACCTGGTTTCTGCCAAAGGGCAGAAACTTGGTTCCTCATGCATAGTTGCCTCCCAACCTTTTAGATCTAGCATACAACTCATTCAAAACATGCAAAGATACATACATTAGCTCCTAGGGGCTTCAAACTATCCTAAACCCCATCTACAACACATCAAACCCACACATCCAACATACATTGTCCAAGAACATAACATAAACCCATAAACCTAACCATGAGCTAAACATGCATTCTACCCCCATAGATCTACTTAAAACTTACTTAAAACATGCCATAAGCTCAAGATCGGCCCTTACCTCTTGAAGATCGAGAGGTGAACGACCCTAGCTCGGAAAATGGGAGAGAGAGAGAGTTCCTTGAACCTCCAAGCTCCAAAACTTGCTCAAATGCTCAAAATCTTCAAAACAAGGGTAAAACTAATGAAAATCGAGAAAGATTCGAAGGAAAGAACTCAAAACCGACGAGGGATGGTGGAGAGCTCACCTTGGCCGAAAATGGGGAGAAAAGCTCGCCCGTTTTCGGCTAAGGGACCCCTTTATAGGTGGCTGGCCAGGCCACGTTCGGGAGCCGAAAGTGCCTCCGCATGCATGCCATGTTCGGCGGCCGAACATAAGGTTCGGTGGCTGAACCTGAACTTCCCTCACTTATGCTTTCGGGGGCCTAAAAGCGCTCCCGAAGGCATGCATGTTCGGCGGCCGAACCTGAGTTTTCCTCTAAGGTTGTTTTCATGCAAAAACTCATTTCCTTTTTACTTAAAATCATGAAATACATTAAAACATTTTATGAAAACATGTTTCTACCCTACTAAAGGCTTCCGACATCCGAGATTCCACCGGACGGTAGGAATTCCGATACCGAAGTCTAGCCGGGTATTACATTCTCCCCTCCTTAAGAACATTCGTCCCCGAATGTTCCTCAACTAACACATGCATGGCATACAACATAACATACACATAAAACACATATGAGACTAACCTTAGAAAAGATAAGGGTATTGCTGGAGCATGGACTCCCGTGTCTCCCAAGTGCATTCTTCCATATTGTGGTGGTTCCAGAGGACTTTCACCATCGGGATTTCCTTGTTCCTTAGCTTTCTGATCTGGGTGTCTATGATCCGTACTGGCTGCTCAACATAGGTGAGATCCTCTTGGATCTCCACATCAGGTTCACTAAGAACCTTGCTCGGATCTGACACGAACTTCCTCAACATGGAAACATGGAAAACCGGATGGATTCTTTCCATAGAAGCAGGTAAATCTAGCTTGTACGACACATTCCCAATCTTTTGCAAGATTTCAAAGGGTCCGATGTATCGTGGGGCTAGTTTACCTTTCTTTCCAAAACGAACCACTCCTTTCATAGGAGACACCTTGAGCAATACCAGATCCCCCTCCTGAAACTCTACCTGTCTTCTGCGGATGTCTGCATAACTCTTCTGTCTGCTTGCAGCAGTCTTGATCCTTTCTCTGACTATGGGTACCACTCTGCTGGTGATCTCTACTAGTTCAGGCCCTGCCAAGGCCTTCTCTCCAACTTCCTCCCAGCAAAAAGGCGACCTGCACTTCCTCCCATATAAAGCTTCATATGGAGCCATCCCGATGCTAGCATGATGGCTGTTATTGTAGGCGAACTCCACCAAGGGTAGATGCTGCCTCCAAGAACCGCCAAAATCCAGCACACACATTCTAAGCATATCCTCTATTGTCTGGATGGTCCTTTCTGATTGTCCGTCCGTCTGTGGATGGAAAGCAGTGCTGAAATCCAACCTGGTACCCATGGCATTCTGCAGACTCCGCCAAAACCTGGAGGTGAACTGGGGCCCTCGATCAGATACTATTGAAACAGGAACCCCATGCAGCCTGACGATCTCATCGACATACACCTGCGCTAACTTGTCCACAGAATAGCCACTCCTGACAGGGATGAAGTGAGCAGATTTGGTGAGTCTGTCCACAATCACCCATATGGAGTCCAATTTGTTGGACGCCGCCGGTAACCCCACTACGAAGTCCATAGCTATATTCTCCCATTTCCACTCTGGAATAGGTAGCGGGTTAAGCATTCCAGCCGGCTTCTGATGTTCCAGCTTCACTCTCTGACACACTTCGCAGGCTGACACAAACTGTGCCACTTCTTTCTTCATAGTTTGCCACCAATAAACCTTTTTCAGATCTTGATACATCTTGGTGGCTCCGGGGTGAACGCTGTATCTTGCATTATGAGCCTCTCTCATAATATCTCCTTTTAGCCCTATGTCATCTGGTACACATAGTCTGCTCCCATAGCGGAGGATCCCTTTGCTGTCGAATCTGAACTCACTATCTTTGCCTGACTGAACAGTCTTGACGATCTTCACTAACTTTGGGTCCTCATGCTGTTTCTGAGCCACCTGCTCCAGAAACACGGGTGCCACTCTCATCTGGGCTACCAAAGCACCTGTACCAGACAACTCCAACTGAAGACCTTCATCAACGAGCTTGTAAAACTCCTTCACCACTGGCCTCCTCTCTGCCGATATGTGGGATAAACTGCCGAGTGATTTCCGGCTTAAGGCGTCTGCCACAACATTCGCCTTACCCGGATGGTACTGAATCTTGCAATCATAGTCACTCAGCAACTCCACCCATCTTCTCTGTCTCAAGTTCAAATCTCTTTGACTCAGGATGTACTGTAGGCTCTTATGATCCGTGAAGATCTCACATTGAACCCCATAGAGGTAGTGCCTCGACATCTTGAGTGCAAAGATTACTGCTGCCATCTCCAGGTCATGTGTGGGGTAATTCAACTCATGCTTCTTCAGCTGCCTAGAAGCATAAGCAATCACCCTTTCATTCTGCATTAACACACAACCCAAACCCACTCGGGATGCATCACAGAAGACCATGAAGTCCTCACTGCTAGCTGGCAAAGCTAACACTGGTGCTGATGTTAACCTCTTCTTAAGCTCTTCAAAACTCTCTTCACACTGGTCGGTCCACACAAACCTCTGGTTCTTCCTGGTTAATCTGGTCAGAGGAGCTGCAATCTTTGAGAAGTCCTGAACGAACCTCCTGTAGTAACCTGCCAAACCCAAGAAACTTCTAATCTCTGACACTGAAGTGGGTCTAGGCCAGTTAGCCACAGCTTCTATCTTCTTGGGGTCCACCTCTATCCCATTTTCTGACACTACATGCCCCAAGAATGAAATGCTCCTCAGCCAGAACTCACACTTAGAGAACTTGGCATACAAACCATGTTCCCTCAAGGTCTGCAGGACCAACCTCAGATGATGGGCATGCTCCTCTGCATTCCTGGAATACACTAAGATATCATCTATGAAGACAATAACAAAGTGATCCAGGTATTGACTAAACACTCTATTCATGAGATCCATGAATGCTGCAGGGGCGTTTGTTAACCCGAACGGCATCTTAAGGAACTCATAATGCCCATATCTGGTCCTGAAAGCTGTCTTTGGCACGTCTTCCTCCCTTATCCTCAGCTGATGATACCCCGATCTCAGATCTATTTTGGAGAAACAACCGGCTCCTGCTAGCTGGTCGAATAGATCGTCGATCCTTGGCAGAGGGTACCTGTTCTTGGTAGTGACTTTGTTCAACTGTCTGTAGTCGATACAAAGTCTGAGGGATCCATCCTTCTTCTTCACAAACAAGACTGGAGCAACCCAAGGTGAGGTACTCGGTTGGATGAAGCCCTTTTCTACCAGCTCTTGTAACTGCTCTTTCAACTCCTTCAACTCGGCTGGGGCCATCCTATAGGGAGGAATAGAGATCGGTCTAGTTCCAGGCATCAACTCTATCTCGAACTCTATCTCCCTAGCAGGTGGTAAACCTGGAAGCTCGTCTGGAAAAACATCCTGAAATTCTCTGACAACTGGCACCGAGGCTGGCTCCCTAACCTGACTGCTAAGCTCTCTCACATGAGCCAAATACCCCTGACATCCCTTCCTAAGCAACCTACGAGCCTGAAGAGCTGATATCAGATCTCTAGGTGTACCCTTCTTGTCTCCTCTGAAGACGACCTCTGACCCGTTCTGATCTCTGAACCTGACTACCTTGTCTCTGCAGTCCAAGGTAGCACCATGGGTAGATAGCCAATCCATCCCTAGAATGACGTCAAAGTCTGTCAAATCTAGAACCATAAGGTCGGCGGAGAGGCATCTTCCCTCAACGAAAACTGGACTGTACTGGCAGACTGACTCTGCCACTGACGGGTCACACTTGGGTCCACTGACCCATAGGGGACACTCTAACCCAGAGACTATCAGACCCAACCTCTCAACGGCTCTCGGAGCAATAAAAGAATGAGATGCACCCGGGTCCATTAATGCATACACATCAGAACACCCAATGACGAGATTACCTGACACCACGGTGTTGGATGTGTTAGCCTCCTGCTGAGTCATGGTGAAGATCCTGGCTGGAGCTGATGGACCTTCACCTCGGGAACCAGAAGAAGAGGCTGCCCCTCTCCTTCTACCTCTGCCACTGCCCTGAGTTGTGGTTGGAGCTGCTGGCTGTGCCACACTACCAGAAGCTGTCTGCTGGGGCTGGCCCATAAAAGGTGCTCTAGGACACTCCCGAGCCATGTGTCCCTCCTGTCCACATCTGAAACATGCATTAGTCCCAGCTCGACACACTCCCTTGTGTGGCCTCCCACACCTTAGGCATTCTGTACCATCTGAGCCTGAGCTCGAACCACCGCCTAATCCCAGACCGGATTTCAACATTCTCCAAAACTTGTTCTTCTTCGGCTTCTTGGTGGTGTTATTCCACCTCTTGCTACCTGAGCTTTGAGAAGAGAGACCTGGCCCTCCTCTACCTGGGGTCTTAACCCCTGAAGACTGGGTCACTGACTGCTTCACTGACCCTTCAACTATAGCACTCGCCTCCATCCTTCGCGCCATATCCACCACTGTGTGGAAACTTTCCCTCTCAACTGACTGAATCAAAGAGGAGTACTTAGAATGCAGTTTCATAACATATCTTTTGGCTTTCTTCACATCTGTATCTAGAGCTTGCCCTGAAAAAGGCAATAGCTCCAAGAATTTATCCGTGTACTCCTCTACACTCATGTGCTCTATATGCCTCAGCTGTTCAAACTCAATCATCTTCAGTTCTCTGGAACTGTCTGGAAAAGCCCATCCAGCAAACTCATTTGCAAATTCCTCCCAAGTCATGCCGTCTAGTCTTGGGTCCACATAACACTTGAACCATTCCCGTGCCTTTTTGCACTTTAAAGTGAACCCTGCCATCTGAATGGCCCTGCTGTCATCTGCCCCTAGCTCATCAGTTATCGTCTTCACTACTCTCAGGTACTCAAAGGGATCATCCCTTGACTTGTATTTGGGAGCATCCAACTTAAGGTAATCTGTCATCTTTACTTTGCTCCCACCGGCTGAGCTAGGTCTAGAAGGTTGAGTAACTGGGGCTGTGGGTTCTGTAGGTGGTGGAGGTGGGGGTGCAGCATTCCCCGAGGTGGGGTTTGCCGGGTTAGGATAGAAGGGTGAGGGTGGATAAGCTGGGTACTGTGTGTAAGGTGGATAGAAAGGTGGATAAGGCATGTAGGTAGGGTAGGGGTTAAAGCTGGAATAATCCGATGTGCCCCCCATCGGATACCCTGAACCCTGTGGGAAAGGTGGATAATGGGGTGGAAAACCATACCCCGAGGCCTGAGCGCCTCCTTGTGACTCCCCTGTCCCTTCTTCCGCCATGCTGACATCCAGATTCCCATCCCTCCTCTGGTCCTCTTCCATAACCTCCCTCACATCTGAAGAACTTCCTCCTCTATCAGTCCCCCTTCTGCTAGCATCAAAAGACCTTCTAGGGTCCCTTGACACTCTTTCTCTATTTGATCTACATGACATTGCCCTAGGCAATGCAAGAGGACGGGCGCTCGTGCCCTTATCCTCTGGTGGTACTCCAGTCAATCTTGCAGATCGACGGGTTCCTCTCATCCTGTTTTCTGAAAAACAGTACACATCACATAAACATTAGCATCATATGGTTCATGTGGGAACACATGAACCCGCATCACATATATATCATTCATATCATAGCATCAATGCACATGTATATAATCATGGCATTTCACATCATCATACAAGACAGGACTCAACATCCTATCCTAGTGGACATGATCTTCCTATTGTGCTTGACCTTCTAGAACATCTATGAGCCCGACACTCTAGGTCCGATCCTATGAACCTAGGGCTCTGATACCATTCTGTAAAGCCCAAAAATCGGACCGCTACCGGTGCTAGGATCCAGGTCGGCTTAAGGCCGCCGGGACCCGTAGCAAGCCTAACATACATCCTAAGAACTTGCTTAATGTAACGCCCCGGAAATCCGGACCGCTACCGGCGCTAGGATCCAGATCGGCATAAGGCCGCCGGGACCCGTAGCAAGCCTAACATATACCTGTAAACCTGCTTAATCCCATACATGATCAACCATCATACATAAAAATTAAAACTTTTCTTTTATACATGTGATCAATCACCAACTCAACCTGTGCATACTCTGAACATATACATAAATAAAGTCCCTCTGTGGGATCTCATCAAAGCCTCGAAGGGCTATACATTATGTGTTGAGTTAGTTTTGCATAAACATCATATCATAAGATCATGTACATAAAATAAAAGGGATTAGCAATACATTATGGTCAAGCACAACTCTATCCTCAATAACATAATTACACAACTGTTCAAAACTCTACATTACATTCTTATCATTGTCATGTCCACAAACTCTAACTATTACATACATATGACTTTTCTCTTCTTTGCTTCTCTATCAATCCCGTACCTGCAAACCTGGGGGTTAGGGGAGAGGGGTGAGCTAGATGCCCAGTGAGTAGAACTATATAAAAACAAATATTTAAAACATGCTATAATGGAATGCATCATTGCACAAACATTTCATACCATGGACGGACTGACCCAAAAATCCCTCAACTCCATGCCCGGCCCTATTATGGGCACCACAGGACTTCGTATTGCCCGGCCCTATTATGGGCACCACAGGACTTCGTATTGCCCGGCCCTATTATGGGCACCACAGGACTTCGTAAATCGGAGCTATTGCCCGGCCCTATTATGGGCACCACAGGACTTCGTACACAGGGCTAGTGAGTCGTGCAATGTCCATCCTCATCAACCACAATATAATAATGCAATGTAGCATATTCGTGATTCTAATGCAAACATCCTATATTATAGTCATGATGCATGAAACATGATAAAACATTCACTTTCTTAATTTAAAAGATTAAGTATAGTTCCACTCACCTCTGGCTGACTCTGTCAAACTCTCAGCAGCTGGCTCACTGCTGGGGTCCTTGGTTCCTCGGGTCCGAACCTACACAGGTGGACTCCAATGAGGGACCAAACATATATAATCATAACTCTAATATATTCCCCAAAAACCCCCTAAAACATCATGAAAACATCACAGAAAATATGCATGAAATGGCTGAACAGGGCACCTTCGGCGGCACCTTCGGCGGCCGAAAGTCCTGGACAGAGACGAAACTCAGCTAGGTTCGGCGGCACCTTCGGCGGCCGAAAGTGCCAGACAGAGACGAAAGTCTCTTTTCGGGGGCACCTTCGGCAGCCGAAAGCTGCCTTCACAAGAGGGGTTCGGCGGCCGAAACTCCCTTCGGCTGCCGAACCTGGTTTCTGCCAAACGGCAGAAACTTGGTTCAAATGAACCTCCTGCCTCCCCAAAACCACAGATCATGCATATTTCTCAACCAAAACATACATACAAGTTCCTAGGGGCCTCAAACATGCATATACCCCATCTACAACACTTCATACATACACAATCAAGCTACATTGCTCAAAATCTCAACATAACCCATAAACTCAACATATGTCCTAACATGCATTTCTACCCATAGATCTTACTTAAAACTTGTTTAAAACATAAAAAGGGTTCAAGATCGACCCTTACCTCTTGAAGAAACGAGAGGAAAGTGATCCTAGCTTGGAGATGGAGAGATTAAGCTCTTTGAACCTCCAAGCACTCAAAACTTGCTCAAAACTTGCTCAAAGCTCACAAATCTTCAAAACGAAGTTATAAACTCGTTAAAACCATGAAAGATCTAAAGGAAACACTCAAGATCGAGGGAGGAGCGGTGGAGACTCACCTTGGCCGACAATGGGAGAGAAAAAGCTCGCCCGTGCGGACCTAGGGGACCCTTTTATAGTGGCTGGCCAGGCCACGTTCGGGGGCCGAATGTGCCTCCGCATCCATGCAATGTTCGGCGGCCGAACATAAGGTTCGGCGGCCGAACCTGCACTTCCCTCTCTTAGACTTTCGGGGGCCTAACGTGCCTCCCAAAGTCCATGCATGTTCGGCGGCCGAAAGTGAGTTTCGGCGGCCGAACCTGGGTTTTCCCTTAAAGAAGTTTTCATGCAAAAACTCATTTAAAATCATACTTAAAACATTAAAAACATGAAAACATTTTATAAAAACATGCTTTTACCCTTCTAGAGGTTTCCGACACCCAAATTCCACCGGACGGTAGGAATTCCGGTACCGGAGTCTAGCCGGGTATTACATTCTCCCCCCCTTAAGAACATTCGTCCCCGAATGTTCCTCAACTAGCACATGCATAGCAAAACAACATAACATACATATAAAACACATAGAGACTAACCTTAAAAGAGATAGGGATATTGCTGGAGCATGGACTCCCGTGTCTCCCAGGTACA